>NC_038243.2:8081846-8349577 GCF_000004515.6 Glycine max | reverse complement strand
GGTGGAAATGACACATTTTTCGTTCGTGTATCTTCGTATTGAATTACCTTCTCTCCCCCATATATACAAATTGAAGGAGCCTATTTCCTCTTACGATATTTTTCTTCAATTTTTAATTTGTTAAATGAAGAAAAAAAAATGTTCCTTTTTTATATTTGAGATATTGAAGCATTGTTGATACAAATTTGCATCCCCTTTTTAAATTTGTTGATTATGTGTATGGTGCGATAAATAGAAATCATGAAATGGAAATTCAAATCATAGTCTAAAGTTGTGTTTTATTGTATGTGAATAAGGGCAACATAAAAGCTCTATGCCCTTGTTGGTTTGAGCGAGATCAAATATTGAGTAAGTTTTTGTTTGACAATAGAAGGGGAATATATTGAGAGAGATGTTACCAACATAGAGTTAGATTAATTTGATAGTAAAAAAAATCATAAATTTAATTTTTTATTAATAAAAAAATTAATAATTAATAACTAATGTTTATCGATAAAAAATATATGTTAACAGAATACTCTCTCAGTGTAAGTCATATATATTTTGCAATTTGCATGACGCTTGGAAATTGGAATCATATTCGACTTCACCTCTGTGCTCTTATAAAAAAACCAAAAAAAAAGAAAAAAACTTCACCTCTGGGTTGATTGATTGTCTTTTTCAGTAGGATTAGGTGCAGGTCCTCTAGAACTTTTACTTTATTGAATCGTGGTCATTGAGCCGTGAATAATTTTAGGTGACGTTTCTTTGATATTAAAAAAGTAACGTGTTATATTGTGATTAAAATTTTATATGAAATTATTTTTATAATGTTATAGAAATATAAAGATAAAATATAACTGTACAAAGTGGAATGTGATTTGACTTTTGTCAGTCCTATTTGGGTTTGTCAAGATGGGTAGGGTTGCTTAGCAGACTACAAAATGACCATAAAATAAGTCAAATCGAGATGATTCGAAATAGTATTAAATATTAATCAATAAATATTATACAGTTGTTAACAGTAGAATATTATATATACCAATTATTTATATTAAGGCTATCGTCCACGAATCTACATGAAAAATTAATCGGAAGTTAAAAGTTAAAAAATTAATAGTTAAATTTTTTTAAGTTAATTTATTAAATTATAAATATTCAATAAAATTGTGTATTGAAGTAATTGAAAAATATAAAATAATATATTTTTAAAAAATTAAATAAATATTTTAAATATAAAAAAATTAAAAGATAAGATTTTTTAAAATATTACTTATAGTTTAAAAAAACACTAGAACTGATTAAAAAACTTCTTTAGCAAAGAGGCAAACAAGTTTTTAAATTATTAAAAAAATTATAAACTAATTCAAATCACTTGTCGAATATAATCTAAATGTTTTTATTGAAAAAAATGTTAAATGTTTATATATGGCGTATAAAAAAAATGTTTTTTGTTTATGTTAGAGACCACTTAAGAATCAAATCCACTTTGAATATTTGTTGTTAAGCCAATAACGTTCACTTTAAGTTCATATATCATTCAACATCTTAATTCAAGATTTGGATTAAAATCTTGAAGCTGAGGAGAAGGATTCTGGTATGAGTGGTGTTGGAAGGGAAAAGAGGACCAAGAATACTGGATCAAAGTACTAATTGATAAGAAGCTAAAAGCTATACTAACCTAGATTACTGCAGACTACCACTAAAACTATGAAGATGAACATTAATATTTTCCATACCCATCTAGTATTTTGAAAAATAAAATACAACTTTTTTTAAAAAGATGAAATATTTCATTAAAAAAATTAGAATAATCACTAGAAGTGATCATTCAAATTCAAAATTTATACAGGGCAGAGCTACTTATAAAACGATCATCTAAAACCCTTGAGCTACTTATTTTTTTTCATCTTTTGATCCATCATACTTTCGTAGTCACTTTTTTTTTTCCTAAGGAACTTGAACCAAGATCTTAAAGAATCAAATTTAGTTTCACTTGAAGTCGAGTTTTTTTTTTCTGAAAGATTAATATTAATTATTAATTTGTTAATTTTTATTATCGAGAGAAATTCAAATTCATGATATTTTTTTCTATGTTCATCTTTCAACCACCAAGTACCTTGAGTTATTTACATTGATTATTTTACATTTGATTTTTTGAAATTCAAATGAACAAGAATTGGTGTAAATTTTTAATTATTATTTTTGCACAAACTTGTCACATTAATATTTATGTTACTTTTTGGTATTTTATATTTTAATATTTTTTTATTTTGATATGTGAAGTTTTAAAAATTTTATTTTGATCATTTATGTTTTTAAAGATTTTATTTTAATTTTTTTTATTTTTTGTTAAAAATATTAACATTATGTTACTTTTTAAATTTGAAATAATTAATATAATATAATAAAAAAAATAGCTGCCATTACCTGCTATTATATTAAATTCATTATTTTAAAATGATAAATAGTAGTAGTTTCTAACAAAGCAAAGTCCTTTAGGAGACACGTGAAATACATGGACATAATGTTACATTTATTGGGGAGAAAAATGTTGGATACGTTTAAAGCGGGGTACTGAACAGTCGCGCATATCCCTCAAGTCAATCTAATCACCACTTTGAATCTGGTTTAATCTTATTTAAATTTAAATAACAAGAAATTTTAATTGTTCATTTAGTTCTTATAATTTTAAAATTTATTTTTTTTAATTTCTAAAGTTAATAAATATATTTTTTAGTCTCTAAAATTTAATAATTAAATTTTTTAATTTTTGAAGTTTATATTTTAATTCAAGGAGTTAAAAAAATTTAATGATAAAAACGTTTTGAGAACTCAAATGTAAACTTCAATGATTATTATTAAACTAAAATTGATAAGTTTACAAATTATAAAAACTAAATGGATAATTAAAGTAAAAATAAAGTTTAATCAATGCCTTGTTTTTTTTACTATGTATAGGTTGGTGTTAATATTAAAGTGACGTCATCTTCATACGAATATATCATATTTTTAATTAATTAATTTTTAAAAATACCGATCATTTATACTTTATTTATTGGTTTTTTAGGTTAATTTATACTTTATTTATTTGTTAAACATAACAAATTTGATGTATGATTTTCATTAATCTGTTTTTCTTATTTTTGTTTCACGTTCAACTCTTCCTTTACCGTCCTCTCTCTCTTTTTCATTGTCAACATAGGACCTCTTCAACATATTTTTTTTTAATCATTTTTCTTATTAAATTTGATTTATCTACCACTTATATTTTAAACTAAATTGAATTAGAAGATCTGACAATACTTATATGTGTCATATTTGTTCTTAATTTAAACAATTTTGGTCTCATCTTATTATAATATAATTCTAATCAGACCTGTTATTCCCCAAAAGAGGTCTTCTTTGTCCTCCATCTACCATACGCAGGAAAAGTCCAAAGTGAATCCTAAGAAATAGTGAACCTTCATAGGATTTTTTTTTGTAGGCGTAAAGAATGAGTTTATGACAATAATTAATGTAGATTGCTTGATAATTTAAAAGATTAGTGTATTGATGTAAGATCTTGTTGTATTCACATGAATAAAATTAATTTATTTAATAAAAGAATTTGTATTCGATTTTAGTTATATATAAATTTTCTTAAACTAACCGTAGTTTCGCATTATAAATAAGATTAATCTTTGAGTTGAAGGACAAAGGTGATATCTGATGTAAGACAAAAAAAAAAATATAGATTGGTTGTTCAAATAATTTATGGTGAACTAATGTGCTGTGACCGTTGGATTCATTGATTGAATATTGAAGGGTAATGATGCATTAGGGGTAATATGTTATGTTTTGAACGCAAATCTGAGCACGTCGTTGGTTTAGCTTTTTTGAGGCAGGTTTTATACTATAAACGAATGTGGATGCTGATGTTATTTATATTTAATTATTGTATCGCTTCTAGAACATTTAAATTGATTAAATTAATAACTTATATGGAAGTTTTGAACCAGAATCGAAAGAGTAATATGAAGATATTGGGCTGAGTCCGAAATACTTAGTACAATAATCGAAGTTAAACCCAATGTTCTCGGCCCAAATAAAAGAAAAATAAAGAAAGGCTATCACTGACTACAATTTAGGGGTTGGCTTATTCATGGATCACTGGTGCATGTTGATGCTGTGACTTGGTGTTGAAAACGTTATGAAGGTGCAAGATTATTAGATTAGTCTATGTCCCATAATGTGTGATGTGTGATTGCTACGATGGAAGAGTGTGTAAAAGGCCAAGAAAATAAAAGAAATTGAGTGTTGTGTCAATAAGAGCTGCGTGAAAGAGAGGTTGCTGATTGAATGAGAGAGTTGATGATCGATGGCTCATGTGAGCCTACTTGAAGGTGAATGTGTGTGCTAGAACATCCTCTTGAGTTTTATCGGAGTTTGTCATTGCTTATGATACTATTTAGGAATTTGGTAGGATGTAAAGTATTTATAATTATTTTATGACGTGACCCGTTGGGATCTTAGAGCCTACATTAACAACAGGTTGGTTTTCCTTCATGATTGAGACTTTACTGTGTTTAGTTTCTACACTTTACCGCCTACTTTGCTTTCTGTACTTTTTATTTTTATTGTGTTGACTAAATTATTCTTGATGAATCTCAACACTCTATTCCTCAAATGTTTCAACCCTATATTCTCATTTCCTTCTCACATGTCCCCTCTCTTTTCTGCATCATCCCTTCCGTATCTTCTCTGCACGTTTGAAGGTGGAAGTAGAAGTCATCTCCACAATCAAAGACGTTGAAGGTGTTTTGTCCATCTATGCACATTTTCGGTGAAGGTGGGTTGACGAAGACAAAAATCAAAATATTATTTCAGAATGGATTTTCTATAATACATGTCCAATCCAAAAATGTATTTAAAACACCTATTCCTGTTAGAGTTTTGTGATCTTAGTTCCTTTGTCCCACATCGTTTGGTTTGTAAAAACTTGTGTCTCATTAGTGTTATATATAGAGACACCTTGTAAGCTTTAAAATATGCAAATAATAAAAAGTTCTTTTAGTGTAGTTATGGACGTAGATACATACATTGTGTGCTGAATCACGTTAAAACTTTGTGTTTTATCTCTTTTTTCCTTATTCCTTTCTCTTCTTCTTATTGCTTTATACTAACAACTGGTATCAGAGCTTTTGGTTACTCCACGGGTTTTCCTTAGTTTAGAGGAATTAGTGGGAGTCTTCTTAGTTTAGAGGAGGCAGTGGGAGCAATGGCATTAGAAGAGGGGAAGGTGAAGATCGAGAAGTTCGATGACAGAGATTTTAGCTTTTAGAAGATGCAGATAGAGGATTATCTATATCAGAAGAAGCTGTATCAACCCTTATCAGGGGATAAGCTAGATGACATGAAGCAAGAAGAATGGAACTTGCTAGATTGACAGGCTCTTGGCGTGATCAAATTGACATTAGCCATGAACGTCGGGTTCAACATCGTAAACGAGAAGACTACTATAGGCCATGATGGAGACTTATTTTTGTTGAAGATCTTGAGATCAGAGAATCCAACATATATGTTGACTAAAGTTGTTACAACTGACAAGATGAGGCTTTGCATTGCCTCAGTTAGCCTTCGAGGATAATTAAAGATGAAGGAACACACTAGGTAAAGAGTCGATGAACTCATTTCTTACAAGGAGCTGCTAGAATTTGGAACTTAGACCCCAAGTGGGAGAATTATTAGAGTTTTGTAGTTTTAGTTCTTTTGTCTTACATCGCTTGGTTTGTAAAAACTTGTGTCTCATTAGTGTTATATATAGAGACACCTTGTAAAAGTTCTCTTAGTGTAGTCGTGGACGTAAGTACATACATTGTGTGCTGAACCACGTTAAAATTTTGTGTCTTTTCTCTTTTATCCTTATTCCTTTCTCTTCTTCTTATTGCTCTATACTAATAATTCCAAATGATAAAATCTAAAACACTATTCTGAAATGATTATTCCAGAACACGTTTGGGGATTTACAAATATTTTATGGAATATTCATTCTATAATTCACCTTTAAATCTGAAATGTGTTCCAAACTACTTATTCCAGAAAACAAAATAAAATCAAAATTCTTGTATTATAAAATGGGTATTTCATAACACATTTAAGAATTTATAAGTTTATATTTTATAATACACTTGTAAATCTAGATCTTAACATAGTACTTATTTCATAAGTCAAAAAAATCAAAAGTTATGAATTATGAAATAGGTGTTTCACAACACATTTCCATATATACAAGTGTATTATGGAATGGATATTTGATAAAAGACCAGAACATCCCCAAATGTGTTACGGAACACCCTCACCAGAACTCAACACCCAGCACCCATTTTGTAGAAGCCGAACACCCACCCCCCAGTGGACCACAACAGACCATAATGGATTTACCTTCACCGGATAATTGTATCTACACAATAAAAATGGAAAGTGTAGGAAGAAGGTGGAGAAAGCAGAAAGTATTAGCCGGAGTTTGCATATGGAAGCCCAATAAGCCCATTTGAACTTTTCAGAGTTCACAAATCATAACCCAATTCATAAACCCAAAGTTGCATGAAATTTTGCATTCTTCTCTATATGTTTCCAACGGGGAAGTTCCGGATTAATTCATTCCATTTCCTTCTCTCTCTTTTTCTATGTAGAGTGTTGTTTGTTCAAAATTCGTTCTAAAAATAAACTCTCACTTCGTACACTTGTTGTGCTCCTAACAAATATTACTTTATCAATAAGGAATATGTGTTTTCAGCATCATTATAATTGCATCTATAATATAATGTGTTCTTCGATGGCAGATTGCATATTCGAAGGTGTGGACTTTATTTTCTGTAAATAAAATAAACCTCCCATTTAATCCCTCAAGTATTATTCTTTTTCTTGAATAGTCTTTAAAATAATAAAATTATATAAGCAGACCCTAAAGATTTGAATATTCACCAATTAAGTTCTTTCGTTGATATATTTTACTAACATCCAAAAATTAATTTGAACAATTTTTGGATATTTGAGAAATTAAGTAGTATGATTTATAATATTTAAGAGATTACTTATATAATTTATTTATTTCAAAAAATATTTAAAGAGAAAAATATTAATAATTTAGGAATGAAATTAATATTTCTTTGAATACATAGCAATTTGGTTTTCGCAAAGGTACGAGGTGACATATAAAGAAAAAATAAAGTGGAACAACAAGGCTAATACCCAATGAAAAAAAATAATAATGTTGAGGAGGTTGTAGTTTATATGTACAAACAATAAAGTTAGGATAATCATTAGAAAACTCAAAAAAATCTTTATATTATTAATACATTGACTATTTTCTCTATACATAGTATTATTATATTTTAAACCCTGGACTTATAATACGGATTCGAAGAGAGTGGTTAACAACTATACCTTTGACGTGCCATGCATTGCATGCATACAGAATATGCTGCTTGCAATTTTTAATTTTATGTTTAATTTTAATATATTTTTTTTGTAAATATTTTTATATTACTAATTAATTAAAAAATCAATTTACATATATTTTTTTATAAGAATTAATAATTTTAATTATATGATTATTTATAATTTAATGATATTATAAAATCATTTTATTGTTAACATATTTTTTTTGGTAATTAATCTAAAAATTACCAATTTATAAATTTATCAACGTGTAAAAGTTATTATATCATTAATATTTTTATGTATAATGATGATAATAAGAACCAAACATAAATTTTCTGCTACTATTTATGTTATTAATTACTAATTATTACTACTATATTACTAATATATTTTAGTTAAATTCTGTTTTTCTTTATTACTTAAAATATGCATGTTGACGTGGGTTGTTTATCGGTTCATTTATGTCAACTTTAATGATTCCAGGGAACAACTCGAGGTGACGTAAAGATTAGAAGCATTCATTCCAAACAAAAGGAAAAGCAAAGTACTTTCTGCCCTTAAAAAAATTAAATAATGCCCCAGAAATTTTCTTTAGTTATTTTGTACTATGTTTTTGTAAAACATCATAGAAGAGATAAGATCATAGAACACCTCAAATAATTCGGCCAAAGAAAATATTTTTTCTCCCATGCTGCAATTAATATTATTCCGGTAGTCAGGAAGTCACAAAATCTTTATTAGTCGACATCACAAATTATTTATAAATATTTTTTTTCTCAATCTACTGCAATGTTTTTTATAAGAATAAAATCATGATAATTTATTGAATACATAAACCAACAATTCATGAAAACTCTAACCATGCCTATGAACTTTTCTAACTAAAATATAAAGATTTTATACGAATAATATATTAAAATTAAACTGGTGTGGAGGGAGGAAAAGTCAATGGCTGGTTTCCAGTGCATTATTGCATAAGATGATTATTAGTCAATAGAAAATCTATTTCCTCTATACACACTTACGTGGGATACACTAGTGTGTGCGTGTGTGGTAAAGTCAAATGGTTGATTGCTAATACACTACATAATATACTTATTATATAGTCAATAGAAAATCTAGTTTCTTTACACGATTACTAGGATACACCAATAATAAATATATTACAAGAGACAGAGAGAGGACGTGATTAAATGATATTAGTTGTTAATTATTATCAAAAGAAAAAATTAAAACTATCGATTTGATTGTTGAATTTAAAGTTTTTGTAGAATAAATCAAATTAAAAAATTAATTAACACATCATTATTTCACTTTATTTTAACATATGTACTATGCTTTTTAAAATATCAATACTTAACTATTATTCATTTGTATGCTTACAGATATTTAAATTATATAAATTTTTATATACATAATCATGATAATAAAATATCACATGATTTAACTGTTAGAATAATAAAACTTATGTCTAAAAAAATATTTTTCACTAAATGTGTACAGTTTGCAGCTCCTGAATATTGAGCACGCTATTTCTAACCTCTTAAAAAATTTAAACTGTCTTTTCTATTTATCTCGCCCTTAATTATAGTAGCTTATTTCATGTTTTTCTCTCTCTTTTCATCATTCGTAGAATGTAAGTATTATGTATTTAAGAATTTTAAGTATGAATAGCATTAATTTTTTCTAGAAGGAGGAATTTTTACTTCTATTTTTTACTGTAAATTAAGTAAAATAAAAATTATATTTCAAAAGAAGCAAACATTTTCAGTAATTTCGAAATAATGAAAACCAAGGAAAATTAAGATGTGGTTTAAAATCAAATCTAGCGTGAAGAAATGAAAACTGAAAGAAAAATAATGGCTTTAAGACCTTTGATGGATATAGAAATTCTCACATGACTTTCAATTATATCCAAAAAAAAAATATTTTCAGTCCCTCAATTTTAATAATTATTGTTTTTAGTTTTTAAATAATTTTAAAGCAATTATAATTCATATTTTTTTTCTATTGACGTGACAGAAATGATCTATTAATTTGATGTATTAGCTTAGTGTCAAAATTATGAGTAAATTATTTATTTGTTAATTTTAGTTTCTCAAAAAATAAATTTTTTCAACTTTTATTGATTTTAGTTATTCTCATTAATTGTTAAGTGTTGATACAACTTATAAATTTAATTATTAATATGATGTAACAGCCACATCATAAAACATTATTAGTTTAAGATATTTTTTTAAAATTTTCAGGCGCTACAAGTTTCCATCGCCTTATCGCATGGCCTTCTCCCTGTTGGATTGAGACTCTTAAAGAATATCACTGTTATAATAAGTATTATCTAAACTCTACACATTATTGTCCGTAAATTTTTTAAGAAAAAATCTTTCATATTTTATTAATTAGGGTGAAATAATGGGGTTCATGACATATGATTAGTAGTGAACAACTAAAGATGGAAAAGAACAAATTGTAAGACGTGGGCCAAGTGTTATTATTATGATATAATAAGGAACCAAGAGGTGCAATTGGAAGCACCACTACCCTTAAAACAAGATAGGGTCTCTTTGACTCACTCACCATCTATATTGTTGGAAAAAAAAAACTCAAATCTCTATCAACTAAAAATAAAGTTAAATTAAAATATAAAAATAAGAAATAATTCTCATCTTTTAAATTAATTTTTGAGATTGAAATATATCTATAGTCACATTCTTAATATTCTAGAACATGTTGTATTGTGGATTGTGAATTGTGATGCAGCTGAGAGGTAGTTTGGCCGTTGCAGTGCAAGTGGAAGGACAATCCAACGCACCAAAGTGTACGTTCTGTTTTTTACACGACCATTGGGAAAGCGATGGAGTGAAGAGAAATCAATCAATAAGCTAGAGATCCTAAAAACTACAATCCTATAAAATATTCCACACAATTTGACACTTAGATTCTTTAAACATAAATTATAATTCATCTCTAATTTAAAAGTAGATTTGTATCTAAAATCATTACTTTACACTTATTTGTGCTGATCTAATGACAAGAAAATTAGTTGAGTGTTAAAATAGAAATTTCATATTTTCTATTACACACACACACAAAAAAAATAACAAGAACTACAAAATGAGTGTATCGACTTACATATAGTTATTTTACTTTAAAATTTGGTCCCATGTTTGTACTCTTATTATATAAATGTGATAGATGTTGTGAAAGAGAGTTTTATGGTTTAAAATAACCTTACTTGATTTGATAAAAAATATTTTCAATGAAAAAAATTGTATGATTTCCTAGAGAAAAAAAATAAAAGAAGAGTTAAGAAATATTCTGTAGTTCTGGGTTCAAACCTTATATTAAATACTTAAAAGGGAAAAATTTATCATCTTAAATAATAACCTTAAATAACTCAAGCACATTTGATCTTAAAAAAAAAGAGAGAGAGAGTAAAAAGCTAAGAAATGTGTGGTGCATGATTGTAGTTGTGGACATGTGCTAATGGAATATGCATATGCAATCTTTCAATTTTTTTTTTATCTGAAATTGCAAGCAAAACCGAAAGATGTTGTGAGGCCCACTTTTTTTTTGACATTATTAGCTGAATTGACTACCCCAACTAACGCTTGCTTGCTGCACCCTCCCATGCCTCCTTTAACCAAATATGCATCTTGGGGTTGACAATAATAGATATCTTTCTTATTCTAAAATTATAAATGCATTCAGAGAGATATTTCAATAATGACTACTTCCTAATCTTGTATAACATATTGGATTTTTTATGTGGATCCCACAAGTTAATTTGTCTCTTAAGATGCTTAGCTGCTAAGTTGTACCACTCAAATTTCTATTTTTAAAGAAAAGGAAAATTCAACTTGTTTTTTTAATTCTTGGTGCCCGCGGATACTAATTTAACTAGGGGAGGGAGTTTGTTGCCTCTTGTCATTCTTGGATTAATATTGGAAAAAGAGTAATATTAGCAACATGTTTTTTTTTTATTATTTCTAACATTATTTTAAACGTACATTTTTTTAATAATTAGATGGAATTTTTTAAAAATAATAAAATTTTATGAATATCATGTTATAATTAATAATTTTCTCTCATAATTGAATAAGTTAACTTTTTTTAGATGATAAAAAAAATTAGGTGAATTGTGTTATAGGATTCATTAAGTTCAAGACAAGAGTAAAAATAACATATAAAACACTTACAAATTACTCATCAATAAAATCTTCACATTAATAGAAGTCGAATTCACATAATTATAAGATGTGAGTTCCTTTCTTACTAATTTTATCAACATTTTGTAGGTAATAAGTTGACTATTGGCCTAGAAGAGAAATTAGCTATTGTATAAAATTTAAATGTAGTGATATTCTATTATTCTAAAATCTCATTAATTTATATTTTTTATAGTGTCTTTTTTCTCTCTTTATCTCTCTCTATGTCTACTAAATAATGGGTGTCTATATATCCATCGTTTCCCTAAAATTTATCATTGCAAACACTTCACATAATTTAAAGGAAAATATTTTATAAACACCTATTGTGCTATGGTACACTTAGGAAGGGAGAAGAAAGAGAGATAAAAGATATATGCTTGATAAAATTTATGATGTGACGAGAAAAAGAGATAAAAATAAATAAAAGATATTGAGAGAATATTTAAAATAGAAGATGCTCATGTATCATTATTCTAATTTAAAATAAACTTATTTAAATCCGAATTCAAATAATTACATGGTATGGGTTATTTTTATATAATTTGTTCAATAAGTAGACTAACGTATACAAAACAAATCAAACTTCTTACAACAGTATTTATTGTAAAAATTATAGAAAAATAAAAAAAATTAAATTATGAGCGACACAATTTTGTTATATGTATATCAATAATTTTGATTTTATAATTTTTTAACCATCACTCTAAAGATATTAATTAGTATTTACTTAAAACTAAACACTTTGAAGAATCAAAATCTGGGTTACTCAATCAATTGATTTAGTTTGTATTAGCTGAAAAAGTTTGATAAGTCAAACAAAATGAACCCATAAACACACATAGGCCTAAAAACAAGTAGATTTGATTATTTTGTGTGTACCAGTCTAATATTTAAATAATTTGTGTCGGCACTTGGCAGAAGACGTGATACAATAGGGAACAGCGACCGTATCTTAAATTGAACTTTACATTTTGATTTTCCCTAAAGAGAGTTATACACCAAACCAAACACGTCACCCCCAGAAACTTCAATTTCATGATCGTTCCTGGTAATGGCAATTTCAGCCGAACTCTAGGGGTATATTCGTAGTTTGACATGACATATTCCAAATATTAATTGCTTTCAAGAAAATGTGCCTTTTTAGGGCGATTTAAACTCTAGTTTTTTCTTTCTTTCTCATATTCGTAGTTTTTCTTTTCTTTTTTGAGACAGATATTCGAAGTTAACTATCATACGTTAGAGATATTCTTTCAAAAATTTGATTCGGCGTATTTTCGGACAGATTCTATATATACTTTGAATTATTTTAATTTGACCAAATAGTTTATACTTTTTTAAATAATGATTTTTTTAACAATCTCTGTATGTTTTAATATCTAATTTGGATGAAAGCGTTTTTAAGAGTTGATCTTTACCAATGGCGTTTTTAGATTTTTTTTTTCAATAAGATTTTTTTTAATCTTTTGTCTTTTTCATATTCATTTTTAAATTAAAATTTGATATTTTTTTAAAAGAAACTATCAATAATTAAATATTCTATCTTAATATAAATCATTTATCATAAAATTAAAATACAATTTGTATAATCAAAATATTTTTTTTACAAATTTTAATTATAATATAATTTATACTTAATTACGTTTGTAGTTTTTGAAATTAAGGATAAATTCATTTTTGGTCCCCAAATTGAAAAAAGAAATCATTTTAATCTCTACAATAAATTTATTAATGATGTCTACTTTTAGGGACTACAAAAACATATTTTTGATATTATAGAGACTAAAATATTTTTTTTACACTTTGGGATGATAAAAATATATTTGTCCGAAATTTTATTGACTAAAAACATAAATAAACTTATAATTTATATATTTTAACATTACTTTTATTTTTACTGATAAAATTTTATATAAGATAGTATTATAATTATGATAAAAAATTATATGATATATTTTAAAACATAATTTTACCATTACTTATTTTAGAATTTAATTATCCATAATGTATAAATTTATACATTTTTTTAAAATATAAATTAATTCAATCTTATTCTACACAATAACGATTTTAATCTAATCGGATATAAATAAATAAGTTTAATAAAATTTTTAACTAGAACATAGTTTAAATAAAATATTTCTCATAACACCTTTAATATTTTCACTTGAAGTTTTATTTTTCCAAAATAATCTTCGTTTAATTGAAGTTGCATTTCCAACAACATTTTCTTTTATGTCCTATATAATTAATTTAGAGGATACTTTAGGAAATTAACTATTTTTTTTATAGGTGTGTAATTCAATTTTTTTCTTATATGTTAACTCAACATTTAAATATACTCATTTTCATAATTTTTAAAAGATTTAATTAAGTAATTTTTGAAAAATCAAGGGGTGAGAAACCGAGAAATTTATATTAATGAATATGTCATCTAGCATGTGAAATCTGTATTATCTGTCATCTATGCATACATTTACATGAGTAGTTATGTGAATGAATTTGATGTTATATCTTAATTTAAAATATTTTAAAATTTAAGTTATAAATTTTTTATTCAATGTTCAATTTTTTCTATTTTTATATGATGTGAAATTTTTTCATGTATCTAACACTAATCCATTAAAATTTATGAAAATAACTAATACATTATATCATAGGACACATTGACTCAAAATTAATTTTTCAATCAGTTTATATGCGTGATTCTACTCTTAAATAAATTTAACGTTAAAGAGTATTTTAATTTGATTTTTAACCATGCAATGTGAATGAAAACATGCAAGCAATCTTACCGACGCTAACCTTTTTTAATTACAGTAATTTGTTTGTCTTCGTAGTGAATGCCATCTCAATTACTGACAAGTCAATATCACCAGCACGTGACTCTGGGTCATTTCTGTACAGGTGTTATCCTCTGGCATTTCCTGTCATAAACTTTAATTTTTAAATCTGTTAAGAGTATTTTTAATTGGTGTAATTTGATTTTTTTTATTTTTTTAATTAATTCTCACAATGTTATAATATATAATTAGACAACTCATATATACTTTATTTTAATAATAAAAATATTTTTAAAGTTTATCTTTTTAATCCTTATGATTTCATTTTTTTTTAATTTTTGTCGTGGTAAATTTTTAAATTTATAATTATTGTAAATTATATTTGTTTTATTTTTTCTTTAAGTATTTTTCTAAATCACTTTTTTAACGTTACATATTATTTAAATCATTTTAAGGATAAAAATAAAATAAATATAATTTATAAAGATTAAAATAAAATAAATTTGGAAAGATAAAAATAAAAAAATCAAATTACAATAACTAAAAATATTTAAATATTTTTTAAATTATAAAAACTATTTCTTATAGAAATAATGATGTTTAATTTTAAACAATTCAACGTGCTAACGTATATTTTTTACAATAAAAAAAATATACAGCAATACCTTATAATAAACAATCATTAAGTAGTTAACGTTGGAGATACTCTAAAATCACATTGAAAATATTTGTAATTATTAATAAAATACTTCAATAAATGATGAACTATATTAATAATAAACGACACCATTATGAAAAATAAATATTTCAAAATTCTATGAAAAATTATAATCACATCCGCCACTTTATGATAATGAAATTCCAAGTTATAAATGATGTCATCTAATAAATATTTTTATTAATAATGCCACTAAATAGTGATTAAACGATACCTCAAATACCTATATATATATATATATATATATATATATATATATATATATATATATATATATTATGGTATGGTAAAGCTGAAAACCTCAAACAACTATATTAAAATTAAAAATTAAGGAATTGGATAAAAATGATTAATGCGTTAAAATTAATGTTGAATAATTTAGGTAATAATTAAGTTCATTTTTTATGAAAATAATTCTTAGTCAAATTTTGTTTATTTTTTAATTAAATTTTGGATTAATCAGAATTTTTTTTCTTAATGAATGAGAGGATTATTAAGAAGAAAAAAAAGACTTATATGAAAACGTAAGCTATGACATTTTTATATAAATTATAAATTTATGACGACTCTAAATTTTTAGTAATACGTATATCATATAATAAATTTTAAGTATAAATTATTAATTTTATTATATATAAAAAAATCATCGAAGAAATATTAAAGTATTCATACACGAGTAACACGACGAACACGATACGTGCTTTTTTAAAAAAAGATCTTTGTGATTTATTTGCTAAAAAATCGACCTTTTACAAAATTATGAAAATTAAGCTTACGCGTGTCTTGAGTTAAATTTATTTTAAGGGATAATTTTTTATTAATTTCTTGATAGAATTATTTTTTACATTATACACTAAGTTAGTATTGACAAAATAAAAAATTGTTTTGTCTTGTTATATTTAATAGTTTAAACATGAATTTAATCCTCGTAATTTTCTATTTTTTTAATCTCAGTCCATGTAAAATTCTAGTTTTTCCCTTTTCACAATGGTAGTTAAATGAAAAATTCAGTTAAAAATATAAAATATAAATTTAATACATAGTTCAAAAATTTAATTAAAAATTACTTAAATAGTTTTTTATGCATACTTAAATAGTTAAGGACTTATGTACCCAAAAAAAATGTTTAAGGACTTACATAATAATTTAAAATGATAAGATAATATAAAAATCTGGTTTTAAAAGTCCTAATCGTAGTTTGATTTGATTTGAGGGTTCAGAATGCAAACACGTCACCACCAAAAAAAATCGTTAAGGTCCTTAAGGAGGTTCTGTCTCTCCTAAACCATGCATTGAGATTGAGCAATTAGTTTATGCAGTTAAGTAACATATGAGATGGAATACCAACATTTGATATATAATTTTATTATTTAAGTATGTGATTATGAATTTAATTTCTGATTCATTGATATAAAAATTGATCCGTTAAGAAATATCATTTTTTAAAATAGACTCGAGTACTTTAAAGATTAATAATTGACTTTGGCTATTATTACATTGGTTAAAAAACGTATGAGAGAGAATATTTTGGAAAAAGTAAAATTGTATTTTTTTTCTTTTTAGTTGTTTTTAATTTTTTATTTTGATTTTTCTTTACAATTATTCACGTATTTTATTTTCCTTTTTTATCTAATCACGTAATTTTAATTCCGAAATTTAAATTTAGACGTTAATTATTATGCATAAGTATTAACTATCACGTGTTATATCTTGATTTGACGATAATCGTCATGTTTTAGTTGAATATGACTCTATAGATGATGAAATGTATTATTTTTATTATTTGTCAACGTTTAAATTTAAATTTAGAGACCAAAATTACGTGATTTAATAAAAAAAAGATAAAATGCATCAATAATTCTCGAGAGGGAGCAAGATTGAAATTGAAAACAGGTAAATTTGCAATTTTATGAAAAAGAAAAGGGTGGAGTGCGATGCGAGGGAAGCGGTTGGCACGTGTGAAGAAAAGGGCTATGAGTTGGCGTCCTGCATGGAACGAAGCCGCAGATGCCGACTCGTGTGAATTGCGAAAGCCGCCACGAAACGAAGGATCTTGTCGTATTTATCTTCTAGGCTATTATCAGCCATTGGATTTGGAGGAACGTGTAAACTATTGTGGCCTAGCTCCAACACAACCTTTGCACACGGTTGCGTAAAGCTTTTGTTTTCTTTACGATTTTTAAATTTTAATAGACTAATAAAGCATATTTTGAAGTTTTAACCGATTGGATACAGCTGGTTAGTATTTTGAATTTTTAGTTGAATTATTCCAATAGTATTTTAGATTTATTCTTAACGAAAATAATTTTACTTAGAGTCTTCTCTTACAAATAAATAATAAATAGATTTTAGTAAATTTGTTACTGAAAAATCTGATATATTTACATATTAATTAATGAGCTTATAACTAACTAAACAGAAATTTTTGACTGCACAAACCTATCAAATAAAGAATAGTTAAAACTACACAATCAAATTACATTCAAGTTTCACAAGTTATTTTAGTTAATTTTTGTTTTTTTAATAACCGAAAACCTTCTAGTGACTATTATTTTAAATTATATTTTTTAAAATGTTAATTTCTAATTTTTACGATTTCTTATTGTTAAATGATGGTGTTATAATGATAAAAAGTGATGATATTATATTAAATATTAATATTAAAACTCTTATAAATAAGTCAGTCTAAACTCACAATAGCCTGTCCAACTTAAATAAAATGTATTTTAAAATTTCTAAAATTGACTTTTTGTTAAATAGGTAAGGATAAAATAAGCTTTGAACGAATTATACGGTAAGTCGTCGGCAAAGAATCTAATATATTGTCAATTCTAATAAAGTAATATTTTAACTTCCAAAAAATGTTTGATTCAGTTTTTTTTTCTCTTTTCAAAAGAATAAAAGTTGCAAAAATGAGACAAATACTGAAGAAGTAGAAGAGTAAACCAGCAAAAGAAGAAGAGTAGTTGCACGAAATTTATGAAACCACATGCATTTACTCAATTGGTTGCATTTTTTTTTCAGGGAATGGTTAGATGGAAATCATGTGAGATATTAGTAAAAGGCTTTTTTTTAATTTTTAGTGCTATAAACTAATCAAAGGACTAATATTCTCCCAAAAATAATTGATGGGAGGAAATTTTTAGTAGTGGAGCGGTTAATTGTTAGTTTTCAAGCCTAGACTCATTAGTACAACTTTTCTTTAATGTGATTGCTATTAGGAATAGTTTGGCATAAAAACTTCAATGATGCAACTGCCAGAAAACTCTTTAAAATCTTCCATTTTTTTTTAAAAAATCAACTAGAAACCTAATCGACGGACAAAAATCATGATTGTTATAAGCAATAAATTCATCTTTCATGCAAGCTTATGTATGCAAATAACATGGAAAATATAATACTTCTATTTTGTAAAACCCATCTTAGTAATTATATACTTAAAATCAATTTTGATTGCAAAATTAAATAACATTATATATCAAATCAAAATAAGAAAAAATAAGTGTCAAAATTGATTAACTCTATTCAAATGAAAATAGTTATAAGAATAAAATAAAATAACCAAAATTACAATAGAAAACTAATTAAAATATCCATATATAATTATATAATTAAGATTAACTCACACTTCTACTAAGTATTACTCTAATATATGGGTGCGAAAAAAGAATAGTTGTATCCTTTATTAGCTTACAATGTACTACAGTACAAGAGATCATATTATACTTACTTTTGTCCTTAAAAAAAGATTATACTTACTTATTTTCTTTCTCAATTATGTAACATCAAAATAGTTAAATATAATGGTTGTGATATTTTCTTCTTCTTTCTTTGAGTTTTATAAATCTGTTGATTTATAAACTTACAATAAATCCTTAACCACGTGCTTGTCCAAGGTACGACTAATCAAACATTTTATCTTATTTTTATAAATAAAATATCAATATAAATCTATTTTAGAATAATTTATCGATATGAAACTATATTAACTATTTATGAGTTAAAATTAATAATCTGATATAAATTTAAGAAAAACATGGAACGAGACATATTCTTTAACATGTGTTACATTTTCATTAAATCTATTGATTAATTTTGATATGTAAAAAGTGACTCATGTCATAAATTATTTTAAAATAAAATCGTATTTATATTTTGTTGATAACTAATTTAAAATTATCAATCACTCCAAAAGATATTATTTAAAAATTTCTAATTAAATTAAAATAATCTTATATAAATTGATCTATTCAAGGAAGAGAAGAAAATAACAAACAATGACATTGTCGATCTCAAATATTATAAGGAAATAAAATGGTATGCAATGAACATAATTACGAAGATGTCTAAAAAAACATAATTATAATTTTTTAACAAAAATATTAAAATATATTTTCGTGTTACGTATTAAAATGAAGGAAATATTATTATTTTGTGTTTCACATACCTTTTCAACAAAATTTATTTTGTATTCATGAAAGAAAGCAATTTTTTTTGGTCTGATCATGACTGATTCTGAAGTATTTACAGTATTTTTTGTATTGACTAATATTTATTTTTTCGACAATTGTCCTAATCTATTTTATTTTTTTTTGCAAACAAATTGGTCCGTGGTTATTCTAATTTTTTTAGAGAATCTTTTTTATGTATCTCAGTAATATCAGTTAGAAATGAAAAAAGTTATTGATACAATTAATTTGTTATTTAAGTTTCTTAATTGAGGTTTAATATTTGGTTAAGAATAAAATTGTAATAAAAAATATCACTTTATTTCAATATTAACGGATCCCGGCCGTGAGAGAAAATTAGTTGAATGTTAAATAAAAAGTCCAAATGATTAAATAAAAAGAATACTAACTAATTTTTTCATATTTGGTTTAACAAAAATATTAGATTTAGTTTGTTATGTGTTTTATGATATTAAGGATCTATTTACTATCAAGTTAGATAGAATTAATTTCAAGAAAAAAATTATATTGTTTAATTAACCTTAGAACTTAAAATAATATCAATTACGCAATTTATATTAAAACATGTCTGATGACCAGATAAATTAATTCTAAATGTAACGAATAGGCCATAAAAGTCACACAACGAGGGTAAATAATAAAAAAAGAAACGCTTAGGTCGGTTGCCTATTTGGTTGTGAGGATGAAAAAAAAAACAAATTATATTAACACTTTCATATTTTTTTGGATTGTACACGATATTTTTTTCTTATTTAACGTTTACCACAATATTTTCAAACAATTAAAAAATCATTGTAACTATAAAAAGGTTTCCATAAGTCATATAATATTTTAAACATAAAAAGTTTAATATATAAATAAAAAGTGATATTATACGCAATTAAAAGGAACTTTTAAGACGTGTTTGATTTAAAGAAGAAAAATAAGAGACAAATTTTTAAATTAAAATAAAAGATAAAAGATATAAATTTGACATAATAAAATACAAAATTTATTTGATATATTATTTCTATTACTCCTCCAAAACCAGCCAAGTAGAAACTAGTCTGGAGTAAATTGAGTCCATGTTACTATCACAACTTGATAAAACTGACACGTGAGAAAGGAATTAAAGGAAAAATACAAGAAAAGTAGCTGGGCGAAAATCAATGTTGGATCCAAATCAACGTCAAAGTAAACCAGATCAGATAAAACTGGCAAGAGAAAAAGCCAAACAATTGGTGGTTCTAACACATAGTGTGTTTGGATCCGTGTAAAAAAAACGTGAATGAATCATAATATGAAATTACAGAGAGTAATTTTTATTTTATTTTAGAGTGTGTTGGGATGAAAGAAGTTAAAATGTTGAGAAATTTTAAATTTTTAAAATTTTAAATACTTTAATTGAAATTTTTTTATTTTTAAATTTTTGTGTTTTGATAAAAAAAGTTAAAATTATGAAGATGAAAAAAAAAATGAATGAAAATAAAAAAAATATGATTATTATGTTAGTTATACGTGTTCCGTTCAGACCTAATTGATGTTCCATGATGTCATATGTTGTTTCTTGTTTCTTGAAAAAGTAAAAAGAGAATTTCAACTTCTCACCTTTTAAAAATAAATTGAAATTCCAGACTTTTAATTATTTAAAATTTTATTTTAAAATTTTAAATTTTTCACGATAAAACATCCAAACAATAAATTATCAAAAATTCAAATTTTCTAATAAATTTATTTCCTCGATTAAAATTTTCTCTATTCAAACATACTATTCTTAACTAAAAATAAACGTAAATCTTATGGGACGCGACCGGCAACCAGCTAACAATCCAATACCCATCTAGTATTACTTTGAAAAACCTGCAACCTTCTTTTTCCTTGCCTTGCGTTTGATTAAAAAATAAGCAATAACTTGTCAACACAAAGCCATATCTAATCTTTTTCAAAAAATATTAAATAAATAAAAGATAGCAAAACGAAATCAATCCAAGCCAAGAATCTACAATAAAAAAAAGTGGTAAGTTAAAAAAAGAAATAAAAAACACACATGATGTTTCCTATGTACGTGGTCCCCCCACCGGACTCCAAACCGCTATTAACTTTAGTTAATTGCCAGAAAAGAAAAATCCGCTGTCTCCAATAATGGCCAACGGATCTCTCACGCTAAAAAGGAAATTTAGAATCACACACACAACATTAATTTTTAACTTTTATCGCTATTTTATTTCGTGCAGCTTTTTTAGATATTTGCAAAATTTTAAAAAGATAAATTGTATTTTTTTTCTTAAATGTATAAATCAATAACCGTTTGATCTATGTAAGAACGTAGGATGAAGATTTTAATTTAGTTACTGAACATATAAAAAGTGTATCAATTACCACTTCAATAACAAAAATCGTGATGCAAAAAATAAAAAAACTCCTGATAAAAAAGTGAACACGCTGACTTGGTAGAAGAAACAAAATACTTAAGTGTAATTAAACTTTACATCAATAGGTAATTTTATAATAAGTCAGAAGATGAAAATTAAGAATATCTTATAATTCTAATAAGAAATCAAATATAATTTAATTAGGATGGTTAAAAAAAAATATTGAAAAAAGTATAGTAGTATTGTATTATCTTTGTCAAAAAGAAAAAACAAGAAAAGAAAGAACGAGAGGCCCGTGAAAGAAGTTGTTTTTATTATTTTAGCGATATGCACGCGCCTGTCACCATCTGGCATTACGAATTAAAGCAAACAAACCCTAACCCACTTTTCTTACCATTATATATACCATTCATCCTTTCTCTTTCCTCTCACCCAAACACTTCTCTTTTTCTCTCTCTACACTCTATTCAACCCTTCACATTTTCTCTCTTCTTTATCTTAAATTACTTTTCCATGGAGGAAAGCAAGAAACGAGTCCGGGACGAGTCCAGCTACTCACCCGAGTCCCAAACTCAGCTGGTCGACTCTCCCGAGTCTGAAAGTCAGCGGGTCGACTCACCTGAGTCTAAGATTCGTCGAGTTGACTCGTCCGAGTCTCAACTCGACTCGGTCCTTGACTCGGAGGTGCGTCTACAAGACGACATTTTTAACATACTTGACGACGCCGATAATGTGCCTGAGCGTGACTCGGTGCAGGGTCTTGACTCAGTGATCAAAAGCTTCGAAGATGAGATAAACGCTCCTGGTTCGGATTCTGGTTCGGGCGACCCGACCCAGGAACCAGACTCTGGGGAGCTACAATCTAACTTGGGGTATCTTCTAGAAGCCTCTGACGACGAACTGGGGTTGCCGCCGACGGTTGTTGACGGTGAGGAAACGGGTCGGGTTGGTCCGGAAATGACGGAGCTTGCCAGGTTAATGGGTTTTGAAGATGATATACCCAGTTATGATGCATTCGGGTTTGGGTCAGGGTTTGCGGCGGAGAGTGACGGCGGCGCCGGAGGTTTTGTGACGGTGGATGGGTTGTTTGACTATTCGGACCCGGCGGCGGATGTTTTGTGGCGGTCGGAGTCATTACAAGCTATGTAGGTGACCGCGGCGAGATTTTGCGATGGTTTTGGCAGAAGGGTGCGTAGGGGTGGAAAATGTAAATCTAGGAAAATATTGGGGTTAAAATAGGAGGAGGAAAAGAAAAGGGTAGGGTAGCATAGAAACGTGGTAGGTAGATGTGAAAAGTTGTAGGGTTTGTTGTTTTGGTTTTTTCGTTGAATTCAATTGAAACAAACTGGACTACTTGATGAGCCGTTTCAGTTTTGTTTTGTTGCTTCATTTTCTTGCATGGTAGAACTTTTTTTTTTATATATTTAATTTATTTATCGTTCAAAATCTTTTACATTTAAAGGAGGAGTGCTTAATGGTTCGGAAAAAATATCCTCTTTATATATAAAATAAATACTCTTTTTTCATTATTAAATTTGTTAGACGCCTGATAAATTAGTCTCATTATTTTACACATGGTTGCCTTAATCCTGCATTTAACTACTATTACTATTTTGATCCGAATTTAACATTTTTGTCTGTTTTAATAAATATATATTCTTTTCATTTTGATAGAAAAAATACTTGATTTAAATTAATATTGTTCATATTTTTTGGCCTAGAAATTAATATTTTTCAACATTGTCACATGAAAAACATTATAAAGATTTACTATTATTTATTTAAAAATTATTATGCCATTTAATAAACAAGCATCATATAAAGTACAATTAATAATTCTTATATTGTTTTACAAATAATATTTTAAATGATTTTTAATTAATTTATAAGATAAAAATATTTTTTTAAAAATAATTAGTAATAAAACTTTTACTATTTTGATACCTTAATATACGTAGAGAGTCAAGTCAGAAAAAGAATCCAATGTTAAAAAATCCGTATCATCAATCGAGGTCATTCAATATTACACTTTGTTTTAAGTTGTTTTGTTGAGGGAGAAAAAAATACAAGAAAGGAGAGAGAGAAAAGTTACTTGATTGATATGAATGTAGAAAAAGAAAGGATATTTTTTTCTCTTTTCTTATTTAACTTTAGTAGAAATGATGGATAAAAAATGTATAAAATATGCTTTCAACATAAAAAAAAAAAGAATCTAGTCAATATACTAAATAAATTAGGCTCTCAATACTAAAAAAATAAATAAATTGTAAGCAGGATGAAAAAGAGATTTAATGAAACGATTAAGACATCTCAATGTTTATCTCTCAAAAAGTATTTCACAACAATTATTTATTATTCGTTTATAGGATTTCCTCATTTTTCAAACCTGTGAGCTTTGTCTGAGCCTGAATAGACTTGTTAAAAGAATAGTTTGTTGTCCTTGGAGTAGCAATGAAAAACAAAACTTGAAATATTGCCTAGAGAAGCAAGTGTTAAAAAAAAACTTGCTTACAATTAAAAGTAGAGATTCCTATAAATTTGTATTAGTAGAAATTGTTGTAGTTTTTAAGTAAATTATGAGAGAAAATCATTAAATGAGAAGTGTGACAAACTAAAATGAATGATTTTTTTCAATAAATTTCAATAAGAGATTATTAAATTATGTTAAAAATAAAATATTAAAGAAAGAATAACTAACATTTCTCTTAAGATAAATTGTTATGTGTGTCTTTTCTTCCCTTGTTACACTAACAATGAAGGGAATTGAGGATGTATGATAAACATTTTTTGTTTTATCTTAAAGATTCTTATGAAAACTAAACATCATTTATTAAACAATGCACTGGTTTTGATGTATTGTAATTCGGAACCTTGGTTAAGCTTACAATTTGTTTTTTTTTCTTCATGTGTTTGTTAGAAAAATATTTTTCCAAATATTTTGAAAATACAACTGAACCCCTTTTATTGTTTTATTTTGCATGTCTTTACAATCTGGTATTTGAGTGTACCTTTACTAGTTGTGCACTTTCCAACATTAATGGAGAAAAGTCATTAAAAACTTCATTGTAGAGAACATTAATCAGTGGATCGTTGAGGGAGCCTCCACCACAAGGCCTCAAACTTTCTTTGGCTAGGACTACCTTACTAGTAAGACTTGATGAAAATGGTCAACTAATCTATATCAGGTTATAATGAAGGGAGGTTTTGAACCTCCTAAGACTGCTTGAAAAGTTCTCATTATAGTATTTGATTGGATTTAGGACGATATTGACAAAATGCAACTCAACGCAAAGACTAGATATTTGATCAAGTGCCTCCTATATATCAAGATAAAAATACAAGGTATTTGGTTGCAAGGATTCTAAGGAAATGTGGAACATTTTAGCTTCCACACATGATAGGGCAAACAATGTATATAGAGAATCAAAATCAATCCTTTGAGGTGCTACAAGTTATTCAAGATGATTGAAGGAGTGACTATAGTCGAAATGGTTGGATGATTTCAAATTGTCCTCAATGATTTTAGAGCTAAGAGGAAGAAGTACACCGTAGAAGAAAATAATATAAAATTTCTTAACAATCATCTTTAAAAAGAAAGACTCTAATATCGCAGTAATTTAAAAAGTTTAGGATCTTAAATCTTTGAGATGAATGAGTTGTTTGGATCGTCACATACTCACGAACTTTATTTATATTAAAGAAATGTTGTAAAGAAGAATACATTCATTTCTCAATTTATTTCTTTAATTTTAAAAAAAGATATAAAAATATTATATAAATATTTTCCTCTCTTAATTTAACTATAAAAGATGTAAAGTGATTTTACCCTAATCACGCATATTTTTTAAAACTAATATTCTCTTTGAAATTCCCAAGCACACTTGTTTAATAAAAAATTAATTACTTTACATTAATTATTAAAATTTTATGTATTTTTTCTACTCATTAACTATATATCCATGTATACCTCTTCTGGAATCAGTTATAAGTAAAGAAAAAATATTTCTTGAAAGAGAGGAGAAATAAGTAATTAATAATATAATATAATAAAATGAAAATGAAGAGAAAAGATAGTTATTGATTCAATATTTAAATTTTTTGAATATGAAAATATTTAAGTTTTTTTCCAAATTAACTTATGAAATGGTTAAAATCAGCTTCTCTGATAGACATTTTATAAATTAGCTCAGGCATAAACTAATTTGTATTTGTGAATAGCTTAATTTGTTTTACGTTCTGTTACAAATGCTTATTAAGAATTTTATAACACCCTCTTAGCCTAGATGTTTTATTCCAAGAGAACTGTTCTTGGGAGGTAATTTTGCATGAGCAAAATAAGTTAATTATAGATGACAAGGTCGGAGTATTAAAAGAAATTGTATATTCAAGACTAAGACTCAAAATTTAGATCACTAATTAAGTTGGATTAATATAATTCCATGCTCACTGAAGTTGCAGATAGTTTTGATTATGTAGTAGTGGTAGAAGGGATTATGATCTGAATTTTACATTTTAAGAGAATGGTGTTTTTTCGGATCTTAGTTTTGTTGCATCAATTGAAACAAACTAGAATCCTTGATGAGCCGTTTCAGCAAAAAGAATCCAATGTTAAAACATCCGCATCAAAAAAATATCCAGGTTATTGAATATGAACAGTGGGCATGAAAAAAAGCCTGAATTACACTTTTTTTTAAACCTTTTTTGGCTATGAAAGAAATTAAAATTAGAAGAAAAGAAAGAAAAGTGAAAAAGCTAAAACTGAGATAACTTTTTATTTGTTTGATAGGAAAGTAGAAGAAAATTAAAAGAAAGAATAAATCTTTAACTAGGTAGAAAATGATGGAAAAAATGTATATTTATATAATTTTTGGTGTGAAATATGATTAATCATGGTGTCGGCTAATATCAATGAATTCCCACGTAGCAATTAACTCAAGAAAGAAATTGTGTTACAGATCACATTAAGGTCCTAACCACCCTATCCCCAAAATTGAAGGAGATCATGGGTCTCATGGTTTTAACCACTTATCTCATCGTGAACGTTGCTTCCCATGTTCCCATAAGCTATATATATATATATATATATATATATAAACGATTAAAACATTAATTTTAGTCATTGCTGTTAGATGATTATTTTTATGATTTTATTTATTTATGAATCTTATACATAAATAAAATGTTGATTTCATATATGAATATAAGTATATAGATATTCAGTGAATGAAAAAATAAAAATAAAAATTGATGGGTATGAAAACGGATATTATAACACCCTACCTAAATCCTACCGATTATCGTTCCTATTCATTATTGGATACCAACTCATTGTCGACCATCCAATGTTGGCTGTCAATTTCTTATCGACTAAACTGT
This sequence comes from Glycine max, assembly GCF_000004515.6. Classification (NCBI taxonomy): domain Eukaryota; kingdom Viridiplantae; phylum Streptophyta; class Magnoliopsida; order Fabales; family Fabaceae; genus Glycine; species Glycine max. Next base: position 8,322,268 of record NC_038243.2, on the reverse strand, counting down.
TTTGGTGTGAACAATAATACATGAATATTCTTAAATTTTAAAAAATGTAATAAGAAAATAAAATATGCTTAGTAAAAAAATACACCTACTCATTACCCAGAATAAACTAAAACATGAATGATAAAAAAAATTAAAAAATATTTTAGAATCTCCATCTCTTTTCATAAATTGTTCTCGTGTTTTGTGTTTTTTCTTCTTCTTCTTCTTTTTATCATATGATTATCTATCATTTATGCCGGTAGTTAGAATCTCTATATTAAAGATTCTCATAAAAACTAATCATCATTTGTTAGACAAAACGTTAATTAGTTTTGATCTATTGTATTTCTGAACCTTGGTAAAACTTACATATTGTTTATTTTTCAATATGTAAGTTTGGAAAAGAAGATTTTCGCAAAGATTTTGTAAATAGAATTGACCCATTTTTGTGTTTTCTTTTGTCTTTACAACTTGGCATCAAAGTCCAGCATTAAGTAAATTTTAATTTCTTTAAATGTGATTAGTATAATTAAACAGTATAAATTATCTTTTTTAATTAATGTAAAAATTAATTATTGACTTACTTGCAAATTTATCATCTGACTTTAAAAATTCTGTGAATTTTATTACTTAAAATTTTAATTATTATGCATTTTATAGCTATTGATGTATAAAAAAAAGTTAAAAAAAATAAAACTATATCATTTTATTACCAATGTGACGATAAAATGGTATAAAATTTGTAACATGAAGAAATTTGTAATTTTTAATTACACAAAAAAAAAATCAGATTAAAAAGTAATTGTTGGCATTGACAATTTTTAATTCTGATTTAACATAAAAAAGAAGACAAGACAAGAAAAGAAAATCCTTGTGGATAGGATGCAATGAAAAGAGCAAACGTTGTTTGTTGGTGTGTTAGCCACCACGGAGGCATATCATCCTTATATCATCTTCATAAAATTATATCTTTTGCGCGCATTCTCATTCACCAATGGCGTTCACCGTCGCCATTGGCAGTGGCGTGGCTATAATCCCCTGCGGCAACACCACCACCGCAATTCCTTACACCCGTGGTGGTGGTCACCGAACGAGAAGAAAGCTCCATCTCCATGTGGCGCGCGCGAAGAAGCCCCTGAACGGCGACGGCGTTTCCATTTACACTGAGCTCCTCAAAACCGAAGTTTCCGTTTTCGAAAATAAGCCCCTCGGCGACAACGATGCCGCTTTGAAGTTCGTAGAGAAGATAGACCGTCAATTTCAATACCCCGATTTCTGGGAAGGATCCCAGTGGGACTGGTTAGGCATCTTCGTCAAGTTTTCCCCAATCATTGGCGTCGCTGTTGCGGTATAGTGTTTTTTTTTTTGTCGGCAAATGTTAATTGTCAGTACGGTTTGTTTTTTGTTATTGGGGATTCACTTCTTCTGATTCTTGTTATTGTTATTGTTGTGTTCCTTATACAAGTAGAAGTGGATTAGGGAGTTATTAAGTTGTGTTTCGATCAATTTCTCAACAGATACTTATTATAAGTAAAGATTTTCTTATATATTAACTTATCCATAGGTTAAAATCAACCTCTGGAGAAGCTATCTGAAAGAGCTCTGGAAATTAACTTATGCATTGACTAATTTTGATGGTTCTGTACATAAGTAGAAATGGATTAGGGAGCTCTTAGTTGTAGATGTTTTATGTTAAGAGAACATACTTGTTCTTGTGAGACAATTCTGTTGAGTCAAGTTAAATAACTGTACTGTAGATGACACAATCTCAGTATTTAATGTAATTGTACATTTAAGACTCGAACTCTGGATCACTAGTTAAGTTAGAACAATTTCATGCTTGTTGAAATTGTAGATGCTTTTGATTATATAGTAGTGGGAAAAGCGATTATGATCTTAATTTTAAATACTAAAAGAGAATGGTGTTGTTTTTACTCTTAGTTTTGTTGCATCAGTGTCGTGTTTGCTTCCTGTGCGTTTTGCTGCATTGAGTTGCTTCTGATTATAAAACAATTTCTGTTAATTTAAGGGGTTGTACGTTTTAGCAGAAAAAATCAGGCCTTAATTTTTTCTGGGTGGTATCGAGTCAAACACTAATATCTCAATGTAATGAGATTTGTTTAGGTGATTGAGCTCTTCTAATTGATGTTATTCCATACACAGGACGAGACTCTTAATTTATTTACAAAATTTTGAAGCCTTCTTTGTTTTATTTTTTGAAAGAAAGAAAAAAAGTTAATGGAAATGGGGTTAGTTCTCACAAAGTGGAACTAGGAAAACAGTGCGGAGTCTTGTCTGGAAATTTTGAGTGTAGTCTAGTCGCAATTTACACGTTGATTCAATCAAGGCTTTAAACGTGTTTATGTTCACTGGGATTGTAGGCATGTCTTGCTATCTACGGTTGCTTTACATTTCATGAACCACCAAAAGAAATGAGGGAGGCTGCTGAAAGGCTGTATTCTGTGCAGTCCGGCGTGGAGTCTAGTGCAGAGTCCGGTTTGGAGTCTAGTGCAGATTCCAGTGTGGAGTCCGGTAAAGTTATTGAAGAGCCTGATACATATGACTCAGATGTTTTTGATTCCAATCCAACAGAGGTAGCACCTAGTTTGGAGTAGACTCTCCATAGATACACTGCAAATATACCTTATTTTTAGCATTTAAACCCAGGTGAATGGATTCAAACCTTTACTGCACTTAATTTTTAAGACAATGCTTCTGGTTACATGTAAACCCTCTTAAAGTGTATCAATTTTGAGACAGATCAAGGGAATTAGTTGTATGTGTAAATGTATGGCAGTTATTCGTTGCGCTGCATCTGATTACTCATATGTTGTCGTCAATCTTGTATATCTGTTCTAGATCAGAACTACTGAAATAGAATCTTTTACATACATACATAGTTCAGGGTAAAGGTTGAGTTCCGATCGATACTGGTTTTGTTGAACTAGAATTATGTGTTACCATCTCCTTCATTTGGTATAGAATTTTGCTATAATTCATTAAGTGTGAGTAGGAAATTGATAGTTAATCACACTTTGATTGATTGTTTGTTTATAATATAATGACAACTAATTGTTACTTGGAGAAAAAGTTCATGAAGGCATATGGGAGGAGGAAAAGTTGTTTTTTAATGTCTAAATAATAATAATAATAACTTCTATCAGAAAAGATGTTTATTTTTTTTTACCTAAGAATGATAATCTAATCCGAACTCCCAATATAAATGACACTGCAAATTTAACTTGAAAATAAATTTGTCAATCCTAGCCTGGTTATTAAATCACAAGAACGTATGAAAACTAATAGTAGTACAGGACAGACGGGAACAATAAAATTGCTAAAGTTGGACCAACAACAAATCTGTTCCCTGTCTTCAAGTTAGTGGCTTTGCTACTTCCAAATCCAATCCCCATCATGATTGGTCTTGGTGGCACCGAAAATGAGGGAGAAGCTACAGATTCGAAAGAGAGATCATAAGAAGCATGATTTAATTTCAAGGACATTGGCAAAGGAAATTATTAGTAAGGAACATATAATCTGCGTTGCAATTAATATGGAAGCTAACCTAGCTTTTAAAGGTTTATATTTTCCATTCATTTTGAAACCTAAAGTTTCTCGTACCAATACAGAAGTTAGAGGAATGGATAAATGAGAATGGAAAAAGAGAGGTGATTGTTTACCAATAACAGTGGAGTTGTTCTTTGTCCCAAAGGAAACTTGTGATTGAGGAGAAGTTGCAGGCATATGCACTTGTTCCCCTGTGGCACAAAAAATGAAGGGGGAATTGATTCAATACTAATACTACAAAACTCCAGAAGTTAGTAATTAATGTACACAGAATAGGCTAAGAACAAGAATGTGAAACCGAAATAACATGAAAAATCAAGCACAGGATACACTTTTGAAACAAGTCAATTATAAACAAATGCTAGATAGGTTTTAAGATTGAATATGACAGTTTATGTAACCTAAACAGGCCGACATATTGGCATTAACTTGAAGGGAGCAAAGAGCTGGCAGCTGCAAAGCAAGTGTTCTGTTGATAGGGAGAGACCTCAAGTTAGTGCCATTGAGAAAGAGGCACAGACAACGTGGCTCTTGGCTGTAGAGTTGCTTGAGGTTGCCACAGCATGCTGACCCTGGAGAAGGGGAAGTACCCTGCACAAATGTTGTGCAAGGAATAAGGAGAAGGAGGCTTGGTGTGCATTGAGCTATGGTGGGGCTTGAGTCTTGTGAAAGTATGTTGGGAAGATGGGAAATCAACAGCAAGAGAATAATCTGACACAAAATAGGGACAAAAAATAAATATTTAGGAGAAGCCATCATGTAATGTGATCTTGCGGTGATGGGGAAATATTTACCCAGGTGTCTAAATAGAAAATTGATCACTTTTCTATGTGAGTTGTTACATGCATGGTATGTGAGTTTGATCTCTAACATGTATTTCTTGTTTCTTCATGTGAAAAACTAACTCATTGAAAAGCTTAAAATGTTAGGTAAAGATACAATAGTTTAATTTTCATGATCTAATTTTTTTACCCTACCAAACCAATTAAAAATAACTCCATATATAACTTTTAAATATAGTAATTACAAAATTCAGCAGTTTTACTATAAAGTTTTCTCAATTTTGATTATAAGATATTTTGAATACAAAATAAATAAATAAACAATACAAATACTCACAACAATCCTCACTCTATCCCTACCTTTCCCCCTTTGTATTTACCTTCCTTCCTGTGCACAATTAGCATGGTATACTTCCAATTCCAAGATAAAAATGTTTCAGTTGTTATTGTTAAAATGAAAAAGATAAGAACATAATTGTCAAATCTGGAACAGAAATCAAGGGAACCCGTTCACAGGGTCCCTGGTTGGACAGCTGATCTGGATAGAAAAACTGCCTCTACCATAATAATAATAATTAATCTAAAAAGTACAAAAAAAATAGCGGGTTGACCAAATCTTGTTAAAAACTAGCATTCCTGGTTCGTATGGTAGTTGATGGAAGTCCGTTCCATAATGAACCCGGTTCAAATGCTGGTATAAAAAAAGATCTTGTTAATAAAAAGGTCACAAGATAGATACACATTTGTTTATTGAACGTTGAAATGCTGGGTAATAAACCAAAAATAAATAAAATCATGCATGTTAAATAATGATAATTTCACAACACAAGCACACGATTTGCTTTATATTAAATTTTTTTGCAGGCAGAACACTTCATTCTAGCAGAAGTAAGATCTTTATGCCTTTTTTTTCAAAAGAAAGTGTGCTCTTCCTTTGTTGATGTAGTGGCATGGACAAAACGGGAACAAAGAAGTCGAGAATAATGTGACATAGTACGCTACATTTGCCTTCCTTGGCAGACCTATAGACACAAAATGAATCAGATTCAGCAATTAAAAGGAGCATCAATGCCATCAAACGGAAATGCTAACCAGCTCATTATAAACCCTTTTTGGCTCTCAAAGTTTTGATGTTGCTTGCCTTTTAAGATTCACTTTGCCTTTGCTAGCTCACTCATACTATTTTGGATTTTCAAATTCCTGTTACTATCTCTCTCTCTCTGATTGTTTTCATGACAGTGAAGGCAAGCTCTAATCATCATCTTTTGGTTTTTTTAATTAAGTTAGTTCTATAAATACAATTCGAATCATTTTTGTTTTCTTTGGTTTGCAGTACTTTTGCATGGTGATGAGGATCAATATTGATTGTAATGGCTGCTACAGAAAAGTGAAGAGAGCCCTTCTTGATATGCCAGGTTAGGCATCATGCATGGATCATCCTTAATTAATTTCTGCAATCTTATAGTTCTGAAATATAGAATTAAATTGTAAACTATTTTATATTTCTTTGACTATGCTATATATTGTTTTCTGCAATCTTATAGTTCTGAAATATAGAATTAAATGGTAAACTATTTTATATTTCTTTGACTATGTTATATATTATGCTAGAGTTGGATACCCATCTCCTAGAAAAGAATCAGACAAGGGTAATTGTGTGTGGAAGGTTCATTCCACGGGATGTTGCAATCATGATAAGGAAAAAAACTAACCGTAGAGTGGAGATATTAGACATACAAGACCTGAGTGAGAGCAATGCTGAAATGGAAGACCAGAAACCAATGACCAATAATTGGACACTTCTAACTACTCAGAATCAAATGGAAACATGTCTGGCTTGAGAGAAAGAAAGAATATTGTCTCATATTTCATCCATATATGTATCCACAAGTGAGTATGTGACTTGTACCATTTTTTTTAAGTATTCCTCACTACTAATCATTGTAATAATTCTAGACATTACTAACTTATAATTGCATCTATTTCTGTGTTTGATTGTAATTTCTTTATCAACTAAAATATTTAACATAGTATTTTAAAATTTTTTTATCATTTTTCAGGAAAATATAATTAGGTAGCTTTTGAATTAGGTTGGGTTTTAAAAAAGAGGAGTTACTGATGTACAAAAGTTTTGCCTGTGAAAACTAGTTGGAAAGTATCGTTATACCATCGATCCTTTTTTTTTGGCAACTCAATTTTTTAACATCTATGATTTATATATTTTTTCTTTTACTTTTTTTTTTGCAAGGATTATTATTTTTTTACTCAATCTTTTTCCCCCAATCTACAAGGACCACAACTTACATCGCTCGCTCCCCCTCTTCATATTCATCCGACTCCATTCAATCACCTGGTAAATTTATAACAATTGTCTCTTTTCTTCCCTTTTTCTCTTTTGTATGCATGTAAAAAGATACTTATCTTTTTAGCTTCGTACGTGTTAACGAAAAATTTTAGTTCCTATGTTAGGTTTTAAGAATCTAGAGACTTTAGAAAGGCTAAGAAAGAAAGAAATATAAAAGCTGGCTTCATTTCTAAATCCAAAAGTGAAGAAACCTGCTCCACAACCGCGTAGGCTTAAGCCCAATAACTCTCAACATATGTATTGGCACAACATCAATGCCTTTATTATGCTTTATATTTCAGCCATGTATATGAGAACCCTTACATTACAGGCATACATTTTTTATTCCTCTATATAATATACTATAACCATATGCTATATCCTCCAAGTACATATGCAGCAAATTTATTCAAAGACAACAATATTATATATATACTATATGCATGCATGCACGATGCATCTACTTGTCACTGTGTCCTCCAGGAAGCTTCTCCTTAATCTTGTCCAGTATCCCTTTCTTCTCGTGCTGACCACCATGAGATTGCTCATGCTGACGATGCTCCTTCCCATACCCTGCTTCAGTGTGCGCACCCCCAGTGTTGATTCCATAGCCAGTTCCACTTCCATAACCAGTGCCACCAGCTGTTCCATAATCAGTACCACCAGTGCCTCCATAACCGGTGCCACCGGTGTTTCCACTTCTAGGACCGGTTCCTGTGTCCGCGGTGTCGGTTCCATAGTAAAGGCCACCTGTATTCCCATGCTGCCTTCCAGTGTCACCAGCATAACCACCGGTAGTCCCATGTTGTTGGTTATGGGTGTCTATTCCGGGATTGACACCAGTCGTTCCATGATGTCTATCGGTGTTTAGGCCATAAACACCGGTAGTCTCATGATCTCTACCAATGTCTATTCCGGGATAAACACCAATAGCATCATGTTGTTGCTTATTAGTGTCACCATCGTAACCACGACCAAAATGATGCCTACCGGTATCTTTCTCAGGATAGACACCGGTGGTATCATGTTGCTTATTAGTGTCATCATTGTAGCCACCAACACTTTTAGTGGCTACATAAGTGACACTAGTGGCATGAACCGGGTTGCCATATTCGTCAGTTTGCCTCTCAACATTGCCATACTCGTCGACCTTGCGACCCTGATCATCGTAGTGCTTCTGATAACTTGCCATAGTTGTTGTTGGTTTTGGTTATAAGGAAGTTCTTTCTTGTAGTTGTGTGTGATGTTGGATGATGAAAGATGGATGCAAGCACGAGGTTTATATAGGAAACCAAGCATAAAAATCCGGTGAAGGAGACTTAAAAGTCTGACACGTGCCGTGTGGCGTTAAGGATGTAGCTGCCACTGCATGGACACGTGTTGGTGTCTTTTTTGAGTGAAGCCCGTGTCGTGGCTTTCTGATTCATGGTTTGACACGTGCGGCCCAAATGGATAAGTCTTTAGCTAGCTGGGCCATGGATGGATTTGAATTTAAGCGGTGTTAGTGACTCTGGATTTTGTGTCACTGAAAGGGCGAAAAGAACGTGGCACCTGTGACAATTTGACAAAAGATACAAGAATCCCGAAATAGTCACAAAAAAAGTTTAGTGGCAAACATGTTAAATTTTGATAATTTGTATTTTGTACAAGTTTTAGCATGCACATCAGAACAACCAATATCAGTAATTTAAAATAAATATCAATCTTATAAAAAATATTTGGACGTGAGTATAACGTTTACAATCATAGTTAATTGAAGTTTTTTTAGAAGTTAATTGAAGTTTTAAGATGACATTAAAATAAATTTAATGTAAGATATTGTAAAATAATAGTAAAACTTATATTAGCACAAACTATGATGTATAAACTGTGCATATAGCCTTGGCAGTCGGCAATACAGATAATTAGGCATGACAACCAGATCTTGAATTCGTGAGGTCTATTCCGGACCAGTTCCGATTCAAATTGATCAAAATCGAAATTAAATTTTCCCCAATAATCAAATTGAGATTCGGGTTTGAGGATGAAATTCTCAATATCGATCCCCAACTATGAAATATATACTGTCCATATAGCTTTGGCCGTCGGCAATACAGATAACGGTAGAATAATGAAGCGGGACTACTTGATGTAACTTGGGTTGGGCTATCCTAACCAGGATAGTGTTATGAGTAGGGTAGGTATTACTTTTTGTTGTTATAAGTAGGGTAGGTCTTACTTTTTGCAGTCACTTTTTACTTATACATTTCTTTAAATTTTTTTAAAAAATGTTATTTTTCCAAGATTAATTCTAAAACTTGTTTTTTTATAGTTAATACATACTTTTAAAAAGTAAAATCTAAAAGAAGACTCCCCACGTTTTAATTTTAGTGAGCTATAGTTGTTAACATAAAGAAGGGATTGCTTGGGGTATTTGGTTTGATATGAATCAATGTGTTTTTAAAAATAGAAAGCTAGATTGTAGCCAGGTGCTGAGCAAGGTGTTTAGCCTCAAAATATTATCACCTAGTCTGAATAGTCAAGCTCATGTTGAATGATAGCATGGAAGAAGTTCCAGATGGTCTTCATAAAATCAATTTTGATGTTGCAATTAGAAAGGATACATGAACTGGATTGGGTTTAATTGTGCGTGATGCTCAATGAAATATCCTAACTTCAACCACAAAATATGAGTTGTTACTTTCTACACTTTAACTATTGGCATAAACAGTTTTATTTGGATTCCAGAATGAGTTTTCCAAATACAATATAAAATGCATGAAGCAATAATGGAAATGCAGAGTTTTACCCCAAAATATATTCATAGTTTGTTATTCATTAAGAGATGGGGCAATAAAACTACTCACCATTTAGCTGCTTTGTCTTTTACCTATTTAGATGATTGCTGAATTGAGAGAGTCTCCTACCAGTAGGACCAAATCATTTCATATGATGTGATGTATCTCCTTTTGATTCTCATTAATAATATCTGGCATTTAATAAAAAACTAAAGAAGGGATTTATGAAGCTTTTTTGGTCCACCCACTCATGCTATTGTTTTGTTTACTAAGCACCATGTGTTCAACAACCACTACAGTCATAACCTTGCAAGTAATCATTTCTCGTTCTAATCGAGTATTTTTTTCTTGGATAGAAATAAAAAAAATTCATCGATATTAGAGATACAGTACTTTCCAAATAAATTTTATCGGATAACCAAACTCAATAACCCTCTTAATTTTTTAGAATTTATTATTATCATTTGCAAAAAAAGTGCCGAATTTGGGGTAATATAGAGTCTAACACCAGTGTTTGATTTACTGGAAATAAATAAATAAAGGATAGATTGTAATTTTCGTTTTTGAATATGTAAACTATGAATAAATTCGTTTTTAAAAGAAAAATTTAAATTTTAGTCTTAAAAGTAAAAAAGAAATATGATAAATTTATTCATGTGACATTTTCGGAGACGAAAATTATTATTTATCTATAATATAATTTAATTTTTATTTTTTTTCTCTTTTTTAATTATTACAAATATAACATTACAATAAATATTTTAAAAAATAAACATAAATTAAAATAAATAAAATAATAAATATAATATTAATTAATAATGTTTCTATTGATTAATAACACATCCTTTATTTTTATCTTTACGTCTTTTGACCTTAAAAAAATAAAAGAGAGAAAGAAAGAACACGGACTAAAAGTTTTCAATGAATGATGAATCCATCTGCCAGCCACTTTCAACTTTCAAGTTTCAATATAGAGAAGTTCAAGAACTCATCACTTTCATAATTTGGATAAGCATGTGCAATAACTCAGTCACAACTTTCGAAAATGAAAATCTATTTGTTATTAGCTCGAATGGAAAACTAAATGTTGAACTTCAAAAGAGGCAGCTGTAAAATGTGGCAGCCACATATTCATATGACAATTTTGAAGTTGCCCGATAATGGAAAACAAAACGTCGACTTCATAATTTAATGACAATTTATAGAAAATTAATATGATGACTTTTAAATTTCTAAGTAATTTAAAAATTTGGTACTCTGACACGTACATATTTTCTATAAAAAAATGAAGTGGTTAAAATTGTTAACAAATCACAATATGTAATAAAAAGATGAGTTAAAGTATGTAACAGGCTAAATGATTTAGTCATTTATTTTATTTTATTTTCGTTTTTTATATTTTAAAAATGTAATTTGATCTTTTATCTTATTTTTTTTAGTTTAGTGTAATCTTTTATCTTTTTTAAATAAGTTTATATTGGTCCTTTATTTTTTTTTGTGATTTTTTGTTTTGATTCAGTTTGATTATTTTTTTTTTTTGTGTTTTAGTTTGATCTTTTAAACTATTTAAGATTGATGTCATTAATAATTTTAAAAAAATATTTTTTGTTCAATTTTCTCCCCTTTTCTTTCATTTCATTTTTAACAAAAAAAAACATTCTACTAAAAAAACAAAATAAAAAACAAATAAATTATTTGATACTAGAACTTCGTCCGTGTCGAAGCTCGGACTAATAATAATATTTGATATTTGATAATATATGTTGGCAGTTTAATTATATTAAAAAAATTACAAATAATATCATCGAAGTAAACATTTGAACAAAATATTATATCCTATATACATATTGTGATGACATATTATATGGTATATCATATATGATTAACACAAAAATAAGTTTGAATTACAAACAATATAAGGTAATGGTTTGGAAGTTTGATAAAGGGGATAAATGTGTATTGATACTTCTTCAAAAAGTGAGCATGTTGAAACCTATAAAAACGGTGACAAAGTTAAATATGTAGTACATTATACGTTGCTGAAATGGAAATTAATATGCTGAAAAAGAAATCAATAAAAAATTAGATGGCTACTAAACCTAGGATGTCTATACGCATGTTTCTTATAGTTTTATATACAAAATGAATGACATTAATGGTAATGCATATGTAACAATAAGAATTTGGGAAGCATACCTTCTCTATAAGTTTGCAAAGACTTCTTTGTATACTACATTAATAGTAGTATTTTTTGGAGTGTCTTCTTTATCATGAATAAGAAATATGCACCCCTTTTTTACTTTGCACTCACGAAAGTGCTATATATAGTTGGTCATGAGAAAATACTGGGTTTGGTAAATACGATCCAACATGTGCCAAAGATTGTCCTTGAGACTTGTTAATGGTCATTGCAAATAAAACCATACATGAAAATTGCCTTCTAATTAATTTGAATGACCATGGAGAATCAGAAGGAGACATATTCATTCTTGTATGTATGCCCTATGTCCTATATTGGGGCCAGTAATAATCTCTGATTCAACCACATGTGCACCAAGTCTTGTGACAATGATAAGTCTAGTTCCATTGCATAACCCATCTGCCTGGTCCAAATTTTGTAATGAGTAATGATCAACAATAAAGCTTTGGTTGAAGTAATTTTTTTGATACATAAAATTAACAAATGACTCTTACAACGTCGTTGCGATTTTGGTGATGTGTGTGACAAAATTAGTTTATTACAAGTTAGATGAAATATAAAATTAAGCATGGTCTTTCATTAGGAGAATTCATTGTTAGTAGCAATGAAGGTGGAGAAGCCACCAACAATAACTTGTATAGTTAGCAAAGGAGAACAAAAATCCAATGAGAGAGAGAGAGAGAAAGACGAAGCACAGGGTACACCTTGTTCTAGGGCATTTTCAACTCAGAAGAAAAATAAGGTCTTTTATTAAACAAAGATGGGCTATGCAGAAGAAAAATCATCATTGGAGCTCGGAATGCTATTTGTGTTAATGTTATACGCCGAGAGGCTTCTAATGAAGCTTGGAACTATGACAAAAACTTAGAGAGAGAATGTTATTTGTTTCAAACATTTAAAGTGAAACTGGGGTTTCTATTTTTTAAAGTGAAACGGGTAGATATAGGGAAGTACTACTTCCCTATATCTACCAATCTAGCAATAGTAGTAACATAATACTGTTTCAGAAGAAATAATGGTACGTGAATGCCTGTATGGATCAAATAAGATAGTAAAGTATGGTTTTTGAATATTGAGTCTAACATATAGTAAAGTGTAAAAAGGAAGAAACTTTCCTTCAAACTTAGGTGGAGAAGATATGTGTTTTGTTCTTCATGTTGGAGGTAAGTTGTCATCTTCAAGAAACTGTGCTTTTTGCCCTCCCATTTCGTCCATTATTTATCATCATCCGGCTTATATATGTTATTCAAGGAGGATTCATGTTGTTGAAGTTTGTTGAAGATTTTGGATATAGTTCACCATTGATAGTGACTAGAAGCTAGTGAAGAAAAGGAAGAATGGTGAGTTGTGCATTCTCTCTTGTTTCTTTCTTTCCCACTAAGCCTATGATTAAACATTTGTGTGGTTTAGCCTCAGACTTCCTACCAACTAGAGTAATTTGCTACCTACTATTGGTTACTTATGATAATAGCTAATACAGAATGTAATTTACACTCATTTTATTTTATTTTATTTCAATTTCTGATTGGTTGAATACTTTGGTTTCCTATCAAATGATTACGATTATTTATGTTAAAAGGTATTATTAATAAACTTCTTGATTTCTAAACAGAAAGTTTTAGATAGACTGTTTATAAAATTCTCGTTATGTATTACATTTAAAACGAATTTGAAAAGAGTGTTTTCCTTAGTGATAATTTGTCAAATATTAATTTAGTGTACTTGTTTATAGAATTTTATATATAGGTAGGATGGATGTATAGGAATGGTTACCAAAATGGTACCGTTCTGAGTGTTGATATATGTAATAACCATTGATAGCAGTCCATGTTGCTTTGCATTGCATAATTTAATAGTATATATCAAAAATCACGTTAAATGTTTAAACAATGAGTAAATAACCATATACGACTGCAAGCTTGTTCATATAGACCAAAATATGAAAAGCAAAAAATGTCTCCTAAGGTTAGGTGGTTCAATTACAACATAATACTTTAGCAAGGTCCACATAATAATTTGTCAAAAAACAAATCTAAACATAAGTTAATGCAGTGTCATCTTCAATCAGAGTCACTCTCATCCCAAGCCACCTGTTTTCTGATTACCAACTTCCATAATTTTTTATTAGTCCTGAAATAGAAGCATATCTCATCTCGAGCACTAAAATCATTGTGTCTCAAATATTGGTACCACGGCTCAGCAACACATTGTGAAATATTTGGTATATATACTACATACGGAGTCAATACAAGTGAAAGATAGAAGTTAAGGTATGAGGAAAATAGTAAAAGGAACATATCCTTAACATATACCGAAGAATATGATATACGTTGTTTGATAAGTGGAGGAAGTAAACACTAACACATGCTAACGAGTAATGATCAATAATAAAGCTTTGGTTGAAGTAATTTTTTTGATACATAAAATTAACAAATGACTCTTACAACATTGTTGCAATTTTGGTGATGTGTGTGACAAAATTAGTTTATTACAAGTTAGATGAAATATAAAATTAAACATGATCTCTCATTAGGAGAATTCATTGTTAGTAACAATGAAGGTAGAGCAGCCACCTGCAATAACTTGTGTAGTTAGCAAAAGAGAACAAAAATCCAATGAGAGAGAGAAAGACGAAGAACAAAATATACCTTATTTTAGGGTATTTTCAACTCAGAAGAAAAACATGATCTTTTATTGAACAAAGATGGACTTTGTAGAAGAAAAATCATCATTGGAACTTGGAATGCTATTTGTGGTAATGTTATAAACAGATAGACTTCTAATGAAAATTGGAACTAAGACAACAACTTAGAGAGAAAATGTTATATGTTTCAAACATTTAATGTGAAATTGGAGTTTCTAATTTTTAAATTCTATAAAAAATACTTAAAAAAAACATATATAAGACAATTTTTAATTGATTAAGTATATAATTTTCTTTTGCATTAGTTAGTATATTAAAAAATGAGAAGAATAAACTTAAATTTGGAGAAACAAAATACAATTAAGTAATAAGCAAGTACATGTGCTCACGTTGTGTGCAATGTACATGACTCAAAGACTAAATAACCAAACCAGCGATTCTTAATTCCTTTTTGGTCGGCACGTTTCGTAAACCCAGCGATCAAATATGAATAACCACACAGACAGAGAAACAAACACTCCTTAACACTTTTCACGGTTCCGCCGCCGAAACCGAATCGCGTTCACGTTTAGTAAAAAGTTCTTAGATTCTCTCGTTTGTGCGTTCCAGAAACCACAAGAGGAACACAAGGAACGATGATGGGTTCAACGGGGAGGGTGGCGAAGCTGGGTTCCTTCCGCCACAGCTTCGCGGAGAAGAAGGAGAGGCTGCTCTCCATGAAGGGCGGCGGTTACTCCCAAATAGGGATAGGGATTGCGCTGCCGGAGTCCGACGAGGAGGACCAGTCGCCGACGCGGAGGAGCTGCTGCTCCTACCGCGCCGTCTCGGACGGGATCGTCGGCGCGTGGAAGACCGCGAAGCACGTGGTGGCGAGGGCGTGGGAAATGGGTCGCTCCGATCCCAGAAAGATCATATTCTCCGCCAAAATGGGACTCGCTCTCATTCTTCTTTCGCTTTTGATATTTCTGAAACAGCCCTTTGAGGACATTAGTAAACACTCCGTTTGGGCCATTCTCACTGTCGTTGTCGTCTTCGAATTCAGCATAGGTATCAACCTTCCTTCTTTCATGGGTTTTTCGAATTGCATACATCATTTCTCTTTCTTAACTTATTCTGTAATGATTATTTTAATCTTTTTTGGACTTTAACTTGCTAAAATGAGATCATCAAGGATTCAAATCATAACCGATTTAAGGTTCCAATTCTGCTGGGAGAAATGAGGACCCGCACTTGAATTTTTATGCATCTACTCCAACCTAAATGATTATATATGATTGAATGATCTAAATATTTTTATATTGTTCTTATATTCAAATTAAATTCTTATTATATGTGTGTATGATATTTATAACAATCATAATGCTGTTTTTTAACATCTAAAGTAGCATGTCTACACTTTATTTTTTTCATCATTTTGGTGTCTAAAATTGCACGTGACGTTACTTAATTGGGTAAGATTGCACAAACTTATTCCTTTTATTGCTAAAAGTAACTTAAAAAATTCGGAACATGTGATGCAGAACCAAACTGTTGATCTCATTAGGGAATCTCCTTTTTCTTTTTTCCATTTAAAGGGTCTGATTAGTATAAATTGTTTTCCGAGACCAAATTATTGTCATCCGTATACGTGATGGATTAAAATGAGTGTTAATTTTTTTCCCTTCTCTTTTGGGATTTTAGTTCCTCTTCTTCAAGTGGAATAGGCGAAGAATATAATGTGGTATTTTCATGTGGTCACGGGTAATAATTAGCTAGAAGAAAATTGGTTAAAATATTTGACCGTGGTATAGCGATGTGTTGGTTCTGTTAAGTTAGTTTGTTGGGAAAATCAATGCCAAGTATGCTAAGGAACAATACTTTTTGACGAGTGTAGTGTCTTAAGGGAAGTGGTTAAGATACATTCAGTAATGTTATTAATTTTTTTCAATTACTTAAAATGTAAATATTAAATAAAAAAAACTTCGTACCCCATTGCTCAGAGGCTCTTCGCTATGCGAAGGTATGGAGGAGGGATGTTGTACGCAGCCTTACCCTTGCATATGCAAAGAGGCTGTTTCCGGATTCGAACCCATGACCAACAAGTCACCAAGGCACAACTTTACCGCTGCACCAGGGCTCGCCCTCTTAAATTGTAAATATTAAATAATCTGTGTTTTTAACGTAATAATGTTTTCTTTATCAAATCAAATATATTTTATTTTTTGTTTTCCTTGATGATTGTCTCAAGGATGCTCGGTAGAATTGTCCTATTCAATTTATAAGGACAAGCAAATGCCATTCTAATTTTAATTAGAGAGAGGAAAAAAAACCCATATAATTCTCCCTAGTTTCTTCTGCTTTGTAATGAATGAAATCATAGGTTATTAGTTTGTCTGCTGCATGTTCCAAAACCACTGCTTATTAATTCAATTGTGTTCATGTACTTCATCTTTTATTAAATCCAATATTTTGATCATAAACCATTGGCTGAAGTAAACCATTCATTTGTAAAATCCAAGTTTCAAGCTTTCCATTTGGTCAATACAGGAATAAGTATCACTGTTTCAGTTATAACTTATAAGCAATAATTGGTCACAATGTACTCCTACAGGGGCAACTCTTAGCAAAGGGCTTAACAGAGGATTGGGGACTTTGTTAGCTGGGGGACTAGCTTTGGGAATGGGACTTTTATCAAAATTGGCTGGAAAATGGGAAGAAACCATTATAGTTATTAGCATTTTCACTGCAGGTCAGGATTTTGAATCACTTATATTTCTTATCATGTTGATAAAGATTCATTTGACACTTATTTTTTGTTTTTTTGCTCATGCCTTGTTCTCTGACAGTATTGTGATGTGTTAATGGCAGGATTTTGTGTCACATATGCAAAACAATATCCAACAATGAAGGCTTATGAATATGGTTTCCGTGTGTTCTTGATCACCTATTGCTTCATTATTGTATCAGGGTATCGTTCAGGAGAGTTTGTTGAAACAGCTGTAGATAGATTTTTGCTCATTGCACTGGGTGCTGCTGTGGCTCTGGGGGTAAATGTATGTATATATCCAATCTGGGCTGGTGAGGATCTACACAAGCTTGTGGCAAAAAATTTCGTGGGCGTTGCAGCATCATTGGAAGGTTGTCTACAATATTTTCTTTATCCTCACATTTAGTTTGAAATCAACTAATAATTACTACCATTTAGTTGCTGCTTCATAATCTTATTTTCTGTGTTGAATAACGTTGTTAAGCTTCTTTTTCAGGTGTTGTAAATAACTATCTTAATTGCATTGAATATGAGAGAGTGCCTTCAAAAATTCTCACGTACCAAGCTTCTGAGGATGTGGTTTACAAAGGCTACAGATCAGCTGTTGAATCTACAAGCACAGAGGATTCATTGGTATACTATTGTCTACTACATTTTCTGTCTGTTTCATTTTCACAAAAACAATAATATTGATAATCTTTTTTACTCATTGTTATGAACTTCTTATTGAAGATGGGTTTTGCTGTCTGGGAGCCACCTCATGGTCGATACAAAATGCTTAGATATCCATGGCAAAATTATGTGAAAGTAAGTGGAGCACTAAGGCATTGTGCGTTTATGGTCATGGCTATGCATGGATGTATACTTTCTGAAATACAGGTACTTGTTGCAACTTCTGTTACACACAGCCTTTGAGTCTATATTTTTGTGTTTTCTTCTGGGGGATGGTTTTTGGGATTTACTTTTTTTCAATATGAAAATCTGGTGATGCTTCGTCTTCTTTTAATTTTGTTTTCATTCTTGATTTATTTCCATTTTAGTTTGTTAGTTCACCGGAACTTGTTAGTTTTATTGAATGATTTTAAATTTGTTTAATATTTAGAGAAGTGGTAATTTCAAGGTTGAACCATATACTGCTGTAAATAACAATTGTTAATTTATCAAAATAGGTTGTCAGAAATGACTCTGGTTTTAATTGTTGTGTTTGGTGCTAGCAATGTGAGAGGTCAAAACTTGAGGATTCCAAGGACAAAACTTATTTGCAGTTCCTTAAGTATTTGTAGTACTGTTCTCCAATCAAAATTAGAGTTTTATTATGGTAATTCGTGTAATAACAAAGCTCGACATAGGTTATTGAGGTGAACTTCCAATTCTAATTACAGAACAATACCAAAAACACTCGACAAATTGCATCTAAGTTTTGTCCTTCTTCTAAACTGAGATTGGCCGTCAAATTTAGGCATTTGGCTTTATATAGATTAGAGAAATGCCTACTGAATGCAAACCTTAGACTTGGGATAAAAAATTACTCTGGCAAGCTGAAATTTAGCTTCATCTTTTGTAATCCACTACCAATCCCTTTGGTCCCAATGTTCAGAATATTAATATTGCTTCGACTTGTCTTCACTTTTGTTATCCACTATTAACCTCTTCAGTTCCAAATCTTCTATTCTTAGTGGCTTAATTAGAGATTCTGCCAAGTCTTAACCCAAGATACTGTGATTTAGTAGATTGTTTCTGCCTTAAAAAACCTTTTTTCTGTTATTTTCGACATAAAAATAGATCACCTTGTATGTAGTCAGTCCTTCATACTTGAAATGCAAGTCCTTCTGTGCTGCCTTTTCTCATCCCTGTAGATTGAGTCTGGTCACTGAAGTCTTTATGATGCCAACTTACCATTTTATTTCTTGACAAAACAATATATCATTGTAATGTAGTCCAGTTGCACTACTTTTTACTTCCACAAGTGATGTTATGGTTCCTTAATCACATAAAGTAATTAGAATACTGCTAGGTGGTACCCTCTGCATTGCTTGATAATACTTGAAGTTTGAGCGAAATAATTCATCAATTACTTGTAAAAGTAGCTTACTGGAACAAGATCTGCACCTGAAAAACTGGGATTCTGATATATGAAAGTGATTATCCTTTAAAGCATCCTCTACTTTTACTTTGTATTTTTTGACTTACACACTAAATTAGTCCTTTTTCCCTGGAGTTGTAAAAATTTCATTTTAGTCCTTTAAATTATCAAATGTTGATAATTTTGGTTCTTATTTTTGTTGTAATCTCAAGGACTAAACAACTGTTGTTCGTTAATGTTAGGGACTAAATGACCATCAGTTGATAATTTCAGTAACTAAAATGACATTTTTATAATTTTAAGGACTAATTGATCCAATGCTCATAATTTCAAGGGATTTCGTGCATTACTCTTTTGTGGTTATTTCCCTTGGGATAAAGGAAGCTTCTAATTTTCAGATATTTTAAGGTTAAATAGTTGGAAAATTTTCTGTCATTTCAAGACTTTTAGTTTTTTTTCCCTTCATTTTTTTTAGTTTATGCAAATACACATATAATCAACCTCCTTTTTACTAAATAGGCTCCACCTGAGAAGAGGCAAGTGTTTAGTAGGGAGGTTCAAAAGCTAGGTTCTGAAGCAGCCAAAATTCTACGAGAACTTGGGAACAAAGTAAAAAAGATGGAGAAACTAGGCGAGGAAGACATTCTTTATGAAGTTCACGAGGCAGCAGAAGAATTGCAACAGAAGATTGACAAAAAATCCTTCCTCCTTGTAAATTCAGAGAGCTGGGAAATTGGAAACCGTCCAAGAGGGGAGGGTGATCCTCAAGACCTCTTGAACATGAATGAAGAAAGACACTTTTTGGAGTACAAGTCTCTCAGTGAAGCTGTGCTTGACCTCAGAACTGCCAAAGTTCCAAGAAGTTGGGGAGAACTAGCAACTCCTGACAACAAACCTGCAGCACCTATAGGTGTTGGTGATGAAAACTTGTTCAAGAAACAGATATCTTGGCCTGCTCATATTTCATTTAAAGCAGATGCAGGGACAAGAGAGGAAGAATCTAAAACCTATGAAAGTGCTAGTTCATTGTCTCTAGCAACATTTACATCCCTTCTTATTGAGTTTGTGGCTAGGCTCCAGAACCTTGTGGATTCTTTTGAAGAGTTAGGTGAGAAAGCAAAATTTAAGGACCCTCTTGAGCAAGCACCACCAACATCTGGTGGGTTTTGGAACAGGTTGTGTAATTGTTTGACATTCAAGGACTGAGATATGACTGCATATACATATCATGGACTGATCTAAATTAAATGCCGGTATCCCAAAATCTGTGTGTGCTCTTCTGATTCTTTAGATAATCTGAACTCTTCCTCAGAGTATTTATTCTTCATTGGCTTTGCCTGCCAAGGACAACTCACCTCTTGTTAAATCAACAACTGCCAAGCGCTATTACTGATACTAACTAAATTTTGACAATAAAACCTGGTTTAAAACCCATTGTTTCTTAAATAAACCTTCAAAATTTGTGTATCCATATTTCAATTTTGTTAAAATAGGGTTTAATTTTTGTGCACTCTAAAGTAAGTTTGATTATATTATTGGCTAATCAAAAGTTATCATTGGTATAGTTTTTAATGTAGTTTGATGGCAGCATAAAATTTCTTTAAAATGTATATGAACTATTTATTCAATTCTTTAAATTGACAAAGATTATTTAGCAAAAATATAAGAGGAAGGGGGAGTACATTATCAGGATGTCTTTTGATGGCATATCGTGAAAACATAATAGGCAATAAAGAACAGTTCTCCCCCCTCCCTTTTTCCTCCCTGGTAGTTTTGGTTACGTGGATTACAGATACCATAGTGTGATTCATATCTACAAACAAATCATCATAGTTGGAATATTTTTAGGCTTAAATGTAATTTTGATTATTTTTTTCAATTCATAATTTTGTTTCTTCTATTTTTAAAATAGAGATATTTAATTCATTTATTTTAAAAAATTTCATGATTTTAACATTTTATTTCAAAATAAAGACATTTGTTGTTATTTAATAAATTTTTTTAATTTTGATTATGTTTTATTTCTTTTATTTTGTTTCATTTGAATCTTATATCTAGCATATTCATATAAGGTATCACAAATAAATAATTTAATTAATTATAATGTAAAAAATAAAAGAAATAAAGTGTAAATGAAATAAAAAATTAAATTAAAATTGTAAATTTTTAAAAATATGAGGGTTAAAATTATGAATTTTCTTAAATAAAAGGATCAATTTTTTTTTTAAATATGAGAATTAAAATTATGAATTTTTTAAAACAAATGTATCAAAATTACAAATTAAACAAAATAGGAAACCAAAATTACATATAAGTCTTTTTTATTTTATAATTTCACCTATTCTTATTTTTGTTTCTTCTATCTTTCTATCTTTAGTGATTAAGTCATCTTCTGATTTATTTTATTTATTAGAGCTATGTTTCTTTACACATGTCTAAATTGTTAAAGGTAAATTTTTACCTTCTTTATTATAATATTCCAATTTTCTCTATAATGTGTATCTTATTTTGTCTAATCTGTTAAGACATACAACACATTATTCTCATTCTTGCCAAACTAAATTTATACTCTTATTATTTGTTTTATGGTTCAATACTCAATTGTATACAACTTCACGGGTTTTGCACTTTTTATGCTTTCATATATTTTCTTATATAAGTTTTGAAGGCCAAGATAAACATTTTTCTTTGTTAAGTTATGGATTAGAAATAATTTGTTTTTAATATCTGTTACCTAATCAAAGCATGCTGAATTAGATTTGACTATTCGTCCCACATAACATGCTAGGGGAAATTACTTGAGATTGTTTGGAGACTTTTACGGGTTTCATACTTTCATCATTTCATGTTTAATATATACTAGTCAAAACTCGTAACAATTATGGTTAAATTAAATATTTTTAAGCTAAAATAGTTTTCGAATTAATTAAATAAGAAAAAAACTTTTGACTGTTGAATTCCACCAGTTGGTGTAAAATTAAATGTTATTAGAGTATTCGTAAAACAAAAAGCAACAAAATAATGACATTATCAGATTACAGTTATTTTAATTTTCAATGTTACTAAATTATGATCATTTTAGCATGTTTGTGCTAGAGTCCCCTCACATAGTTTTGTTGGTAGATTAAACCATGATGAAATTATTGGATAAATATATTGAGAATAAAAAAAATAAAAAATAAAAATAAAAACTTAGAAATTAACATTTTTAAAAAAATTTATTCAAATAATATTTAAAAAACACTAAAAATTATTAAAAAACTTATTTATCAAATAATTAAACAAATTTTTTAACTAGTAAAATTAAATAAAATATATTGTCCAACATTACATAAGACATATGTGTTCGGTGATAGCAAAGGCTTTTAATTGAGAGAAAACGGAGAAATACAAAATGTTCTCTTATTTCTTGAAATTACAAAAAATAAAAACAGTGACCTATTTCAAATACTCAGATAATATTTTAATAATTAAAGAAATTAAATTAACTAGTATTAATAAGTTTTTCACTATTAATACATAAACTATTTTCTCAAATAATACTTACCCTATAACCCATATTATTTCGAGTCGGGTGCAATTATTTTTAAAGAAGAAATGATTTTGTTGAAAAGGAAAAAAGAAATAATATTTTTACAACAATGTTTTATAATAGTTTCTTTTACAACTATAAGAAATAAAATTGCAGCCAATGATGAAGAACATACAACTACAAGGGAAAGAAGCAGTTATACACCCTCGAGAATGGTGAAATTCCAGGCAAAATTATAAAACCATTTTTTTCTCTCCGTCCAAACGGCAGATCCGATCCGCCCTACAATCCCCTCTCAGGTGCCACAACAACACATTTATTCATTTTTTCCCTCAAATTTTCAATTTCTCTTTGAACTACGCTCCATTGCTTCAGATCAAGCATCATATTGTAGATTTCGAGGTTTTCCTATACTTTTCTTTTTGTCGATTTGTGTTTGAAATCGTTGATCTCTGATTATTGGATTATTGCAGTTTTTCTCTCGAGGATCCGGTGAAACGACATGGCGATGGTGGACCAGCCTCTGTATCCGATTGCCGTTTTGATCGACGAGTTGAAGAACGAGGACATTCAGCTGCGCCTGAACTCGATCCGGAGGCTCTCCACGATCGCGCGCGCGCTCGGCGAGGACCGCACGCGGAAGGAGCTGATTCCGTTCCTCAGCGAGAACAACGACGATGACGACGAAGTGCTTCTCGCAATGGCCGAGGAATTAGGCGTCTTCATTCCCTACGTCGGAGGCGTCGACCACGCCAACGTGCTTCTTCCTCCCTTGGAGACTCTCTGCACCGTTGAGGAAACCTGCGTCAGAGACAAATCGGTGGAGTCGCTGTGCAGAATTGGAGCACAGATGAGGGAGCAAGACTTGGTTGAGCACTTCATTCCTTTAGTTAAGGTAGTGCATGTTCCTAGTTGCATTGCGTTTTCATTCGTTGTGCTAAGGGTCTGTTTGGATGAACTTGTTCATAAGTATTTATAAGAGAAGAAAATAAAAAGATAAAACGTATTGAGGTTCTCCATACGCTATAAAATTAATTTATGCACCTTAGGTTTTGGAGAAGTTGATGAAAAGAACTTCTATGTAAATGAAGTGCATAATTTGATTTGAGCTTAAGCTCTATTCATTTTACTTGTTTATGGAGAAAGTTATCCACACATGACCTTATGATGAGCCTGATTGTGGTTAGAGTGGCATTCATTGCGTTTGTTATTTTGCTTGTTGCAGAGGCTGGCTGCTGGTGAGTGGTTCACGGCACGGGTTTCGTCGTGCGGTTTGTTCCATATTGCTTACCCCAGTGCACCAGAGTCGGTGAAGACTGAACTGAGAGCCATATATGGTCAGCTGTGTCAAGATGATATGCCCATGGTTAGGAGATCCGCTGCCACAAACCTGGGAAAGTTTGCCGCAACTGTTGAAGCTCCTCACTTGAAATCTGACATCATGTCTGTGTTTGAGGATCTCACACAGGATGGTATGTGAAGTTTATGTGATACCACTAATTCCAGCACCGCATCATGAATCTGTTAAATAATAGTAGGATAAATGCAACAGTTTTTGTGTCTGTATTTCTATTTTAGTTCAATAATTTTGTTGCTTAGATAAGTTGAGGAATAAGGACCCCCATAGTTAGGTAGCTGTGAATGATATTCCTCAAGTTGTGGCATTGTCAGTATATTGGACTGACTACGTGAGAAATGAATACAGTTTGAGTTTGTCATGTTCATTTGTTGAGTAGTGTTATTTTACTGTGTTTTTTAAGTTGATCCGCTGGAAGTGCATACATTAACTGATGGTTTTTTTATCCTTGTTCCTGTAGATCAAGATTCTGTTCGGCTACTTGCTGTTGAGGGTTGTGCAGCTCTGGGAAAATTGTTGGAACCTCAAGATTGTGTGGCACATATTCTTCCTGTCATAGTCAATTTTTCTCAGGTTTGTTGGCCATTAGTAATACACTGATACTATATATGTAGAGATTAGAGATATATCCTCCATATCCATTTTGTGGCCAACACTAATGAGGGGATGTCTTGACTGCAACATTTGGGTTGCTTTTCAGTTAACTATATACGTATGAGTACATTGATAGGATGAGACCAGGTTTCTTTATTGCTCTCCAAACATATATACCACCATGCAAATTACTATGCTTGCATAATTTTGGACACTAATATATTTGTTTCATTTCATAGGAAGAATATGTATCAGTTTAAAATTTCTTTCTTCTAATATAAATAATGGATGTATGGAAGGATAGCAAACACTTATACTGCAAAACTATGTTTTTGTGGTCTTATAATATTGTTTCAGAGCTTAAGTGCTAGTTTAGCACATAGTAACAGTAACACAAATGCTTATAGTATTGAATGTTGGGTGATGATACAATGCCAACAAAAGCCTAGTGTTGCAGAGATGATAGAATGCGATAGAAGAATGGACTAAAAGAAATAAGAGTTTGTGAATTAGAGAAAATTGTACCCCTACCAAGTATGGGTGTATGATATGTATTTATATGCAGTAAAGTGGGTTAGTAGTACAAGACAATGCAAAGGAAAGAGTTATCCTCAAGCATATGAAACACATGCCTAATACTCTGCTTTTAACAGAGAGAAAGCAAGGATAGTACTTATTAAGTTAAAAATGGTAGAATTGCACCTAAGATAGTATGGTCACGTGAAAAAAGACCAATGGAAGCTGCGGTAAAAAGAGTTGTTTGAATGGAGGATAGTCTATTAGTATGAGGTAGAGGAAAACCAAGAAACACTTAGTAAACCATTAAAAGTAACTTGGATTTATATAGCTTCTGTGAAGACTTGGTTTTAGAAAGAACACAATGGTGTAGTTTGATCCACATAGTTTATCCTACCTAGTGGGAAAAGATTTGTTTTTGTTTTTGTATAACATTATGCCAAAGGATTCTTTATTTCCCCTTCATAGCTATGCATTTTATGCATGGCCTTGTCTTATTTATTCATTTTTGAACCGTACACTTGTCACGTACAAATACACATTTTATTGAGCTTTAAAGTGGTATGGATATGATGCAGTCAACTCAGATATTTGTGGTGGAAGTATGATAATCTTAAATTACACAAGATTAAAAGATTAAAGTTGGAAATGGACCTACTTGGTCATGCAGTCATACTTGGGTTGATAACAATCCTCACACGCAGCTACATATTGAATTATTTGGCAGTTGCATGAGTTTGCTAGGTGACCTATGAGCAATAAATAATTACATTAGGAGTTATTTGACAGTTGAATGAGTTTAATCCTGGGATGCAGTTCTGTAGAAGGTGGATTCTCTTGTGGTTTACTGTTGGTTGTCTGCATGTTTTTCATGTTCATAGTCCCATCCTTTTGTCATTTTGAAATTTGAAGAATCTTGTCTTCTTAATAGTTAATACCAAGATACAAAAAGTTACATAGAAAAATTAATTTTGCTTTTGCCGTCTTGTATTGCTTCGAAAAATGAATTTCTACATCTTGTCACATAGTTGAATTACTTCTTATCCAGGATAAGTCATGGCGTGTTCGTTACATGGTTGCTAATCAACTATATGAGCTATGTGAAGCTGTTGGTCCTGACCCCACCAGGTAACCTTTTGTACCTGCTAAAATGATTGGTTGGTTGTCAAGATTTTCTGAGCTTTTTTCCATTGGTGCTATCTGAAAATCTGTTTTCATTAATATTAATCACTAGACATTCTTCAGTCGGTTAAAAAACTCTCATGTTTCATGATTGAAAGGTATAAAAGTGACTTCATACTAATTTCTTCTTGGTCTATGACATGATTTATAGTGTATTTGTTTCTCACATTCTAGTTGACTGTTTATATAATGGTGATGCACTTGTAGGTCAGAATTGGTCCCTGCATATGTTCGTCTGCTGCGTGATAATGAGGCTGAAGTACGTATTGCTGCTGCTGGGAAAGTAACTAAGTTTTCCCGCATTTTAAATCCTGACCTTGCCATTCAGCATATTCTACCATGTGTGAAGGTATGTAGTCACAGTAAAAAAATTGGGATTGTTACAGGTTAACATTTATGATACTAGTTTGATTACAACTGATCAAGTTTGCCTACTATAGGAGTTATCAACAGATTCATCTCAACATGTTCGCTCTGCACTGGCTTCTGTTATAATGGGTATGGCACCGGTGTTAGGGAAGGTAAATATCACTATCTAATCTCATTATTTATATTGACATAAATTTAATACATTTAAAAATGTGTCTATACAAATGTTTCAAAAGGGATAAAAAATCATATGGCTTTGGTTATTATATGGATAAATGGTTTAGCATATGACGAAGTATTTCCAAATTTGGCTTAGGTTATTATATGTGTTGGGTGAGAGAAAAATGAGCGGTCATGTGAATGAATCTGTCTTGATTACACAATGGAAACTCTTATTTATAATTATAATCTAAATGTAATGGATAAGCTTTACAAATTATACAGCTGATAATATCCCTATTTGCACAATACATTACATAATTACTAGATTTCTAACAATATACATCAAATAGTTAACTAGATTTTGTTATACTTTCTTTTTGGTGGCAGATGTGTGCTAGGACTTGGGGCAAGTGCCCTCTCTACCTTAAAATTTCTTTTGGAATATGCATTATTGGTCCACTACATATTTTAAATTGCCCTCACTAATCAATAAGTTATATAAACATGGAAAAAAATAAAATTCTTTTACCTGTAAACTACAAGATAAAAAATTATATTGTTTTGAACCCCAGACCTAAGAAACCCCCTTACTCTTTTGTCTATTTTGCTTTTGGTATGTGAGAGTCATTGCCATGAAATAATTGTGTCCTCGATCCATTCACCACCTAACCTAACCTCTGTCGCTTGAGCATGCCTAGATAACTCAATTATATATACCTTTTTATCTTGCATAATCATTTCTTGAGGTAGAAAATTGATTTTTGGGAAAAAAAAAGACTAGCCTTTTTTTTTTTAAAAAAAAGATGTACAAATTAGTTTAAAATCATATGTTCTTACTTATACTTTTCTCTTGAACTTAATTCCTTTTTCCATAAAAAATGGTGACAATTATGTTTCTAATCCGATGCCTCATTCATGACATGTTTTCTTTATTTCTTATAAAAAATTTCTTTATTTATATTGATATAAACGTTAAAAGTATTTTTTATGCCTATCTATTGTTTTTTTCCCACTCAGTGTCTAAATTTTCTAAATCCTGCACCTGTCTCTTGCTATGGCATAAACACCAAATTATATATTTATCATTTGTCATTATCCACAAACATATCATGGGGTGAAAAATATATACTTTTGTATCTCTACAATACATGCCTTAGGCAGGGATTTGGTCTATTTTCTTTCCAATGAGTAAACATAACCTTAGCCTAAAAAATAGGAAATTAAGGCTAGTCAGTATTTATTTGAAATTTCAGAGCTCCTTTTTTGTGTGTGTATTAGATAAGCAGATTGACATATTTTCTTCAATATTTTCTTTCCATCTCTTCAGACAAGCTTTCCCTTGTTTCCATATGCTCATACTCTATTCTCCTGCAGGAGCAATCTTTGCTTCTATTCCTAAACTCTTGAAACTGTTCCCATGTAAAAGTAACTCAACTCTTAAAGAGAGGATTGATGCACCTTTTCGCTTTTAAAAACATTTTTGTGGTGGTTGCAGGATGCTACAATTGAGCAACTTCTGCCTATTTTCCTTTCTCTTTTGAAAGACGAGTTTCCTGATGTCAGGCTAAATATTATCAGCAAGCTTGATCAAGTGAACCAGGTTTGTGGCTTAAAATTGAATATTCCTTCAGATTGACCATGTACATTTCAAACATTATTATTTTTCATATGCTCCCTCTATTGAAGCTTATGATTTACACATGGATTGCAGGTTATTGGTATTGATTTGTTATCTCAGTCTCTGTTGCCAGCCATAGTAGAATTAGCTGAGGATCGGCACTGGAGAGTTCGACTTGCAATCATAGAATACATACCCTTATTGGCAAGCCAGTTGGGTGTTGGTTTTTTTGATGATAAGCTTGGAGCTCTTTGCATGCAATGGCTAAAGGACAAGGTTTGTGAAGCAACTAAAATGATATTCAAATTTGTTCTACTCTTATTTTTGAAGTCTGTGTTATCAAAAACAAGTTATTTTATCTTGTACTAACATGTTATATAAATTTCATTAATTATTTTAATTTATTTATTTGGTAAATAACTGTTTAGTTTATGCATGTTTGAATTAGCTTTTTTAATTAAAAAAACATAGCAGAAATATATGAAAAAGCTTTTAACAGAAAAGTGTTTTTGAATACAGTATAAATTAATGCACATATTTGCGTGCACTTTTGATTTAGTTTTACATATGTAAATTGTGTAAACATGAGTAAAAAATAAAAACGAACAATGTCATTTAAATTTATTTTTATCATGTTACGATAATTGATTTTAGAGAGCTAGAAGACCAATTTAAAACAAATGTTAAATTGTAGTTATTTTCAGTTTAATATGCAATTGCAATTTTGTTGGTGGTTTAGGCTGTAGAAGGACTAAAAAGAAAATGCCACTCAAAGTTTAATAAAGGTCCCTAGTATCATAGTTCATAAAGTTTAAATTGAATCCTTCATAGACTAAGTTGGTTGTAAAAAAATCTTGTAAACTCATTTAGTCAAGAAGCTGGCTATGCTTTTATTATTATTATTATTATTATTTTGGAGGGGCGGGATCAATGCCTTTCTGTTTTTTTTTTAAAAAAATTTTATTTAGAGTAAATGTATCATATTGACTTTTTCCAATGTAGGTATACTCAATCCGTGATGCAGCCGCTAATAACATCAAACGCTTGGCAGAAGAATTTGGACCGGATTGGGCAATGCAGCACATTATTCCCCAGGTTTTTATAGCAGATGAACTTAGTTTCTTGATGTATATCTGCAGTATATTTTACCTCAAACTTCTGAAAAGAATTCCAACATCAGGGATATCATAGAACATCCTCTAAACCAATGTTTTGAAATTGTTGACCCAAACCCTTAGGGCCTGTGTACAGCAGCCAATTTTGCTTAGGTCATGAATTTTATTTTTCCAAAGATCAATTAAAAATAATATTGGGTATCTTGATCATTTCATAATTCAAAATATTTAGGCATTGGCATCTTAACCTAAGTATATAAAGCCTTGGGTTATTGGGATTTGGGATGACGAGTTTGAGTGTTTCTTGGATTGTGGATTATGGTTATTGGCTTATTACCGTTTGGTGGCAAGGATTTTGTTTCTGAGTGATGAAGTGAAGGTGGTGCAAAAGGATTTTCTGTGTTGCCTGTTGCCTTTTAAAAACCTATGCTAACAGGAAAATGATCAGCATAGTAGCTACCCTGTACCTACAAGAAAAAGAAAAACCAATATTCAAACACTCATCATTTATGTATAGCAAAGCAGTAGAAAAAAGGTATCGAAGACATCAATTAGAGGAGCAGAGATAAGTTTACCATCTTAAATTACTAATAAAGAAACAGAGACTTTAAATTTACTTTCTGTGCTTATAACGCTTTCAAGTTACACTCTCGTGTATTATTATTTTTGAGAAAAGGAATCATGACCACTGCCCAGTATCATGCATGCAATGACTCAATCGGATTCCATGAAATAAAAATATTGATCCACATTATCTGAACAAAATTATATGAAATTATATGATGATCCAGGAGGACCATGGATTCCATGAAATTATATGCTCTCAAAGTATTTACTATTTATCTAAACAAGTATTGTATCCTTTGCAGGTTTTGGACATGGTTACTGATCCACATTATCTGTATCGGATGACAATCTTACAAGCAATTTCTCTACTAGCTCCTGTTCTGGGCTCGGAGATTACTTCTTCAAAACTGCTCCCTCTGGTCATTAATGCATCAAAGGATAGGTAAAATTGTGCATTCCTTACTCCTTTTGTGTGTCTTCATTTGAGCCAGTGCTCATAGCATGTCTTGCAGGGTACCCAATATCAAATTCAATGTAGCTAAAGTGTTGCAGTCTCTCATCCCAATTGTTGATCAGTCTGTAAGTAGCTTCCATTTAAGGTTTCATCTTTAGTGCACTTCCCTAGTTACTTGGATTATAATAATATGGATTTCTAAACTATGAAACTTCTTTCTTGAAAATTATTTAGATGGGCTGTATGGTTAGTATTAATTTGGTCCAGAAATATCGATGCTAAATTATTGTGGATTGGAATAAATTTTATCCTACTTTGAAGTTATTGTTTGCTGAATTCTTCACCACAAAAAGTATTTTAAACTAGTTGCTTGCCAAAATTGCTTGGCTTAACAAAACCAGCTAGTTAAAATCTAAGCTGGCTGTTTGGTAAATGGTAGTAATATCACTTGAAAATCTGTCCCAATACTTCTCACGAGGCTATTGTTTGTTTTTGATAAAGCTTTGTGACAGGAATGATATGAAATGCATTGCAATTTGACAGAAAACTATTGAGTCTCTCCAAATGCATCATTCTTTTAATATCTCTTAACTAATTATCGTTTGAATAATGAAGGTTGTTGAGAGTACCATCCGTCCCTGTCTGGTTGAGCTCAGTGAGGATCCAGATGTTGATGTTAGGTTTTTCGCCTCACAAGCACTACAATCTAGTGATCAAGTCAAGATGTCTAGCTAGATCAGTTTGCATGTGGTCTTTAGTTATTTTTTTTTTCTTATAAGATTTCCATTTTCTTGTGTAATTGGCATGACGCCAACTTGCCCCATCCTTTGTATCACATATAATTGTTGTGATCCTGCTTTGCTTTCATTTTATCCGTACCTATGCTACCGGGTTCTTTGTAGTGATGAAACATTGTTCAGAAGTGAGATGGGTTTTGACGACCACTAATTATATGGTTTACCAATGTGAAGATTTTGTATGAAATTTTGATTTACCAATACAATGAATATATTCCATTATCTGCTTAAAAGATGTACGTTTATAAATTTCTGGTGCTTGTTTGTGTTATGAAATGTTCGTGTAAACAAATTTAGAAGATAGTGACTAATGAAAAAACGTGCGATCATGCTAGACGTGTTACTGGATCGCATTTCTGTTTGGATTATCGGGTAGGTTATCTTAGAAAAGCAACCGCAACATACGTTCATTTGGCAACGATATAAACTGAAACGAGGGATACTGTATATCTTGGTGAATCCATTTTGGTTCAAAACCAAGTCTAATCAGAAATTGTTTCTTTGTTCCTTTGTCCTTGGGACACATTAATCCTTAAAAGAAAGAAAAAATCACTCTCTAATAAGCAACTTAATTTTTCTTTTTTAAATATCTCCCTGTCAGCTAGGTTCTACGATAAATTTCTTAGTTGATAATGACTTGAAAATGACGAAAATAACTCCCCAAACGTGAATCTATGATTAACTTCTTTTTTTTTTTTTTTTTTATCAAAACGTGTCCATCTCAGCTCTTAGGTTGGCTTCATCCCAACTAGTAAACTTATCACCTGTTTAATTTCCAACAACTGCAGTATTCCCACAAAAGCATAAGCCTTTGGTGAGGTTACTTATTCCCACCAATATGGCAGTAAAAGGAGCTTCTGTCGGCGAGTCTTCAGAATAAATATGCTGCTTATTGAGTAGAAAACATAATTTCAAAATTTTAAAACTTGTTTATCATCCATTGAATGTGGAATAGACGATTTGAACTAGTTCCTGAAGAATATTGATAACCAACTTAGATCTAAATATTTTTCATTTATAATCATAAAATAAGAGAATGCAGCAGAGCCAAATCAATTTGTTCATTATGGAACATCATCGGGAAAAATGGCTAACAATGGGGAAAAAATGGTCAGAAACTAATTGAATTTAACAGAAAAATGTGTTTAATACAGTTAACTGAGCACGGAGGTATATTCTCTATAAGATGCTACTAAGAATTTTCCTTCTCAGCCATAAGGCCATTTTCCGTTTCATTAAAGTTGGGTCTAGAAAGTTTTATGTTAGCAATAAGAGATTCAGCAGCACTACTTAAACCCTTCCTCCCAACCAAACTCACCCCAAAATTGCGGTTTAACATTCTCATCCTGTTCTCATCTCCCTCCACCTGACTCAACTCAATGACCCGCTTCTTTGAAAGCCAGGCATAAAGATAAAGACTGCCAGAGTCCAACACAACTCCTCCAATTTTAACCCTCAGTAATGAACTGGAATCATGATCATTCAAATTTAGATCAAACAAGGCAGAGAAGCTCCCAAATGTCAGATCAGGTTTCACAAATAATTTGTTCAAATCATCATTCTCCTGGTTGACACTTTTTGTTGTATCAATAGTCATCGAAGACCTCCTCTTTGCCACTCTCAAAATGTTTGCAGCCTCTCTCATTCCGCTGAGGAACGCGCCGTGCATAGTCGCAGGATACTGTTTGCTAGTTGCCTCTCCAGCGAAGAACACTCTCCCATCTCCAACACTCTCTGCAAGAATATCGTAATCATCTCCTGAAGATCCAACCGCAACATAAGAGTAAGATCCATATGCAAAGTGATCCTTCCCCCACCGAGTACAAACCGCCTGAACTGGATCCGGAACAACAATCCCCTTTGGATTAAAAATATCCTTCAGAATGTCCAACACCCTCTTCACAGACTCCACCGGCGACATCATTTCAAACCTAATCGCAGCCTCCCCAGCAACAAGCGCAACCAGAAGCGGGCCCCCAGACACCGAGGAGTAGCTATAGAACAGAAAAAACTCCCCTCTCATACTCAAATCCTCAGTCAAATGACCAAACGTGTCAATGTCCCCACCCCAGAAATTATAAGGAAACAATATTGCAACCTTGTTCAACAACCCAAACCCCAACCTATGAATAGCATCCTTCTTCCTCTGAGGAAGCTCAGGCACAAACTCAATATCCCCCTTCTTTAGCACCCCCAATGGCACGGTACAAAGCGCCACGTCCCCCCTAAACTCCTGCCCAGCAGCACAAACCAGCACCCCATCACTCCCATACTTCACACACTCTACAGTCCTCCCATAGAAAATCGGCAAATCCTCCGCCAATGCACGAACAAATTTCTCATTCCCCCCAGGAATGAAGCAATGATCACCACCCATCTCATAGGGATCATCCTGATCCCAATACGCCATCGACAAATTCGACATGAGAGTTGCATTCGCATACTCCAAATTCGCAAGGTGCCAATTCAGCAACATCCTCTCCTCCTTATCCTCAGCCACCTTATAAACCCTTCGGAATGCCTCCAATGCTGTCCCCAACGGCACGTCCACCGACTTCACCTCCTCGATCATCGCCTGTCTCAGCTTACAAACCCTCTCCAACAACTTGTTAAACGAAACCTCAACCCTAGAGTCAACCTCAGAGTCAACACTCCTCCCATCAGGCAAATAGAGAGGGCAAATATCCCTCACCTTATGCAAAGGCAAACCCAATTGCCTAGCAAGAACCCCAAGAGGGTTCCCATTTATTCCAGTGAGGACACTCCCACCGAAATCCGCTGCAGCCTCAACCCCATCACCACTCATCTTCTTAGTCTTAACCCTCCCACCGGGTCGGGTCCTACCTTCCAAAATCACAACTTTAAACCCCATAAACACCAATTGTCTCGCCGCAACCAAACCCGCGAACCCGGCACCGATCACAATCACCGTTCCTCGGTAGGACCCATCGAAAGGTTTCTGCTTTAGGGTTTTGATCTCATGCGCGAGGCCGAAGTTTATGTAACCGTGCTCCAGCAGGAACCGGTAAGCGGTTTCGACCAAACCCTTGTGTTCGGACCGGATCGACCGGAGGGCCTGGTCATGGGTTAACCAGACCGAAACGTTGGACCGCCAACGCGCCAATATGTGGTTTCGGACGACGATGTAGTTGGATTGTTCGGAGCCTCCGACGGTGGAAACCACGTTTGCTTCGATCTCTTCTTCCGTTAAAGAGTCCACGGGGAACCCTACCGAGATCGCGATTAGGGCTTCCACGTCGCAGTCCTTGGCGACGTCGTTTCGGCGCGTAGAGGTCCCGGTGGTGAGTTCCGTGAAGAACTTCTTTCGACGGCGTCGTTTCCGCGGAGGTGGATTCGGGTCGGGTCGGGTCGTGGTGGAGTCCGGGGAGTCTGGAACGGCGGGCTCGGGTGTCGTTTGGGTGGGGAAGGAGGAGTCTGGGTCTTCGGAGGAGTTTTGGAGGTCGAGGTTATGGGGGGACATTGCGACGTCGTTTTCCGGTGAAACGGATTGCGGTGGTGGTGGTGGTGGTGGTGACGGGGGTTCTGCCATTGTTGGTGGTGGGGGGTTTGTGTTAGTGTGGTCACTGATGGATGCTGATCTTTCGCACTCAGCTCAATATTTTTGTTTTTGGACAAAGAAGTATTAAATTTCTTCTTTGACTGTCCCATATGATTTTTGTTAATTATGATATAAGTAAACACGTATTATCAAAGTTGATTAACATAGTTATTAACATTAAATTTATTTATAGTTTATATTATTTTTTTAATAATTGATGTGATAAAAAAATGACAAAAAAGTAATTTTAATAAATTGGTAGGGTAAAAAAATTATATAGTTAACCAAGTAAATTATCTTTGAAATTTGATTTCAAATATAAGAAAAATATTTCAAAATAAATCTCTATTAAAAAAATATTTTAAACATAATCTTATCAAATAAAATAAATTAAAATTTATAAAATCTATGTATATGATTTTTTTTTCTTTTTATATTCAAGTTGCGAGAGAGTTCCAATAAAAATATATTGCATGGATGTATTAAGACAAATTTAAACATTAAATATTAACATTAAATCAAAATATGTTTTTTAATTAAATTTTAGTCTCATCAGTAATAACTTCATTAAGAATGAAAGAATCAATAATCACAATCCACTAGAGTTGGCTTAGAGGTGAAGGATTAGAATAATAACATTGAGATTATAAGTTTTAATTTTAGTACAACTATTGTAAAAACAAAAAATAAAATAAAATTGAGAGCATCTTTAATGCCAATTGAAAACCTGTTACATAGATATATCAATACCTTAACCTAATCACCATCCTCATGAGTGTATATATTGGGCAAAATTCCCTCAAGGGTGCAAAACCTAAAGTGACAAAAATACCACAAGATGGTTGAAGCTAAAAATACAAAATTTTCACACAGAAATTTAATACATTGTGTTACAGATTTGAAATGTTTTAATTTCTTAATAGCCTTAAAAATGACCTCTTAAAGCTTTGAAGAAGACTATTGTAGTGGACTCCTCACAGCTGTCACACTTTTAGAACAAGTGAATTCTCTTTTCTGATGTCAATTTGACAACAGACATAACCATTCTTAGGTTCTATTATGAGGAACCTTTCTGATAGGTGTTTGAAAAACCATTAAAATAATCATTTTAAAGTTTACTAAAAATGAATCACATCACTTAAGTTCATCATCCTTTTAATTTATATTGGTAGTGATTTGTTATAATTAAAACAAGTACGTTTTTTCAACAAAACCAACTCAAAACAAATCAACCAAACTAAAAGTTTGTACTAGGAAATCGGTTCAGGAAAATATTTTAGCCAATAAAGTAGCAAGATGAGTAATATGAGATATAATTGTAAATAAAAGGCATTCTTTTATTTGAAAAAAAGGTTGATAAAAAACCAATTGTATTGCATTTATATACAGTCATATTTTAGTTAAATATAAAAAATTAAATGAATAAAAAAAATCTCACATCATTATAAAACTCAGTTCTTTATTCCCTTCTTAACAAAACGATTGAGATAAATTAAATGTAAAGTCCTTGCCTTTTGGTCATGCGTTCATCAATAAAAATTTTGTTTTTTTTCGTACATTTTATATTTCAATTTATTAATTTCATCTTGGATTTAGATGGAGTGCCTAGTCTAGAAAGTGATCGTTCAATTGAACTATTTTGTTATATAATAACAAGTCAAATAACTATTGATTCATAAAACTATCTTTGGTGTCGATTAATCGTTCTTCTAAGTTCCCATATTTTGGCTGTAACTGTACATAGGCTGTTTTACTTGTGGATGGCATCTTATATTTTAGCATGAAAAAGGATCAAAATAATACAAGGTATAAAATCTTATGAACGCTTTGGTAGTAAATTATAGCATACTATCTGGGATGAAATTATTTTTCTTTCTTAATCTACTGCTTGGCATGCCACAGTCTGCTCGCTTCCAACCAATTTTTTGCTTCACATTATCGTACACAACCGAATATCCTCTCAATGAAATGTCTGCAAAGGTCATAATCATTAATCAATGAGGGCATAAAAAATCACCCAAGTTCAGCAAAAGAGAGGAAAAGACATGATGCTAGCCACACAGGAGAAGTTGAAATTTCACTGCTTACATAGCCTGAACAAGCATTTTTAATAATATTATATAAGTAGGCCAGTGAAAAGGTGCAACATGATAAGTTTGTAAATTTTTTATGATTGCAAGAACCAAGGTGAGGTTGATTAGGGAAGAGGAAGGACCAAAAAATTATAATGCCAGTGGTATATTATAACACCAAGTGCTATACATATTCTAGCTAGTGTTTCAAGTTCAGGCAGTGGCGATCAAGGATACAGAGAGTAGGGACCAAAATTTATAACAAAAAGTATAACTACCTTAGAATATAGTCAAATGAAAATATAATTTTAAATCCATCTAATAATTTTCAATATTAAACAAAGAAAGTGTTAAATGTTTTTATGCTTGCAAAACAGTAAATACATCCACTTTTCTTTTGATGTTTTCTTTATTAAGTTTTAGTAGTATAGAGGGAGTATTAAGAGAATATAACTAGTAGTTAGTGACAGATGAATCAAATCATAAAAGAAATATCAGAACTGAAACAGCCCATGAACTAACTTATCATAACTCTGATTACTATAATAGAGTGATAGAATCTCAGTTTCAAAGGTGGCTCAATCAGTAGCACTACTTCTGCTGCACATATGAGCTGACTAGTTGAGTTATTCATCATGAAACACACTAAATGTATAAAGGTTATTAGGCTAAGTGAAGTAGTGTGGGACACGTGATAAATTGGAGATGACAATAAATGGCTAGGTGAAAATTTCACAGATACTTCATCAAGGATATACGAAGGATATAGGGAAAGAAAATAACCCCTTATTTTGAATCCAATCATTTACAGTTATACCATTAAAAGGGTGAACAACAAATAAAATTATTATAAAAAAAATAGAAAGCTTTCAGGTTTTCATTGAGAATGAGAGTACTACCTCCAAGTATAATTGAGGATCCGTCATTTACTTTACTACCATCAAGGATTCCCAAGCACACATGGCCTTTGTTCTGCAGCATAAGAGTTTATTAGAGGACATGACTATAACAAAATCAGTTGGAAGAAAAAGTTGTATTAGAAAGAGAGGATTACACTAATGATCAAGTAACCCTCTGGAGGTATCTGAAACAATGTGGACAAAATCCACCACTTGCTTCCGAACCGAAGAGTTAAGGTCTTGAAGTAATCCTTGACATCTTTGATAGATCTGCATGCATTTAACATGGATTTTAGAACAGCCAGCTCCATTGTGATCAGTCAAACGGATGCAATAAAATAATAGACTTATTTCATTTCTCCATAACATGACCAGTGAAACAGATGATAGAAAATAATGATATTAATTTTATTTCTCCAAACATAAGGTATTAAAGAAGAGAATCATCTCATAAGTTACTTGTTGGTTATTAAAGCCAACGTTATAAACACAAAAGCTAATTGTACCTTGAGTAAATTCTCTTACCTGATTTGGAAATTTGCTTGCCAGCAAATGGGTAAAGTAGTATCTGAATCATCTTGAACAAGTCCTAACCCAGAAACTTCATTAAGCTGCAACATAGATACATAATTAATAAATATGTGGTGTTCAATACCAGAAGAAAAAGGTAGAAAATGGTTCCAGATGGATAAATGTAAAAACTCACAGAAGCAACAAGATCCAAGTATGCCTCTTTTGGGAAATATGTATAAGAACTGCCACTATCAAAAAACACTTTTCCTACTTTGCTTTGGCCATCAAATTTGAGTTGACGATTTCCATAATTGATTCCAAGAATCTCAGTTTGGTATAAATCCCTAGAGTAGATTAATATGCCACATATGAGTTAAAGAAGAATCAGAACAAACCTTAGAATAACAAATACCAGGTGCTCCAAATGGAATGATAAAGCTTGTCAGTAAAAAAAATGATACATAAAAACATTAAAATAATGGAAGTTGTCAAATGAAAACAATATAAAACACAGTATCAATTTGGGTATAAATCTTGACATTCTCACTGTGAAACTTATCTTGCAGTTTCTCCAAAGAAAAACACTCACTTCATAATTAATAGGGAAAGAAACACATTCTTAAGAAAATCATACTCACGTAGTAAGGGTATAGGCCATGGGTACCCAATTCATACCCCAATATGGCACAAAATCATCACCTAAGAACATGTATCCACCGCCAGCTCCATCATTGCTAAGGCAATGACCAACCACATTCTTAATAAGCCCTTTACTAGCTAACTGGTAGGGTAGGCTGACTTTTGCCCTACTCAATCCCATGATTCCGTCTGTTTTAGCCAATGTGTTCAAAATTAAGCCTTCTTGATCATATCCACACCTTAAAACAAAAATATTGTGTATAACATATCAGCACTATCTTATAATATATAACCTTTTAAAGAAAAAGATAGAACTGCAAAAAGAGGATTCATACCCAAAAACAACATTTAGCTTGGTTTTGGATCCATTAGTAGTTACAAGATGAAGCTCATCTCTAACAAGAACCCCCAAGGAAGAACTATGATCTGCATATTGAATTTCATAGTCGCACTGTAGCAAACTTTCATCATGATGTCCATTCTTCTGATTTTTCTGAACATCCAAACAGAGAGAGTCCACAGATGATACTACATTGGATCTTGTTGGCTTGTATTGAACATGTGCTCCCTGTATCAATTTTATCCTTTGAGTAAACACAGTTTTTCAATCACAATAATCCACAATGGCAAAATTTCATTAACATATAGTAAAAGTTTATATCTATAATGCATATTGCTGAGAGGCGTGTTCTATCTTTCAACTTACTTTTACACAGGAATATACATAAAAAAAAGAAAAACGTAACCTGATGCTATATTGATATTCCACATGCATCTAACTAAGGTGGATTGATATTTGATAAATATAAAAACAATTCAAATTACCTTCCCACAGCTTCTGCATGGAGCATCACACTGCATCCAAGTTAAATCACTCCCTGTGTCCACATCAAGAAAATAACTTTTTGGAGGATTTCCAACACGTAAAATAGTGAAATACAACCTGCAAGGAAGAACAAGTTGCTAAGCCATCATAGTGATACAAATACAATATGGGGAATTGAAGTTGTTACAATACAAATCAGGAGCAGTTCCTAGCTTAATTACAGAAATTGTGTATCATTGGGAAAAATGTTGCTGATGTGGCTGCAATTAGTACTGAAGCAAAACTTCAATATTAATTATTGAGGCCCATTTCGATAAACTCCTCAATAAATATTAAAAAATAAAAGTCAACAATCAAATTAGCAAAAGCAACGATTTTGATCATACCCATCTGGATAAACATTTCCACTGACTGGAAAAACGGATGAAGAGTCAACGGCCACAACCCCAGAACCATCACCAACATCTCTTTGCGTCAAAAACTTCTCTTTTTGAACAAGCTTCCCCAGTTGGAGCTTCAAATCCTTCTGCCCCAAAACACCAAATTTCGGAAACAAAGGGAACAAAAATGAAGTGGCTTTGTCATCATCACCATCATTCTTGCGGCCACGTAGGTCCACAGTGGTGGTTGAAGAAACAGAACCATAGAGAAAGAGAGCAAAGAGAAGAGTACCAAAGAATGAGAAAAGCTTCACTGGGGTGCTGTGGAAGAGTCTTCTGAATGAAAAACTAAGCTGAGGATTAGATGGGTAGGACTGAAGTGGAGGATCAGTGTTATGTTGAGCATTGGGGTGTGTTTGTTGACTTTGGTGTTGATGGGGTTGAATAAAAAGTTGAGGGGGAGGAGAAGGGTTATTAGAGAAAGCAAAAGCAGTGATGGTTTTGCCCAAAGAAGGGTTATCTGGTGGTGGAAGGGAGATTATAACAACACCTTTGATCTGAGTAGATTGATCATCTTCCATCTCTTCTGTATCAGAAAATAAGAGCAAAAGAAGAAGAAGAAGAAGAGGAAGAGATCAATGAAGATTGTGTCCCAAGTCTACCAAGTAGTCTTTAGTTTACTCTTTCATGTTATGACTTATGAGACTCCGTCAATAGGATAGGATGATCCGATTCATTGATTCAGCACTGCGAAACTTCCAAGCACTAACCACCTTTGAAAAATGGTACCGGACTATTGAACTGATAATATTTTCTTAGATTTTGATTTTTTTAAAAATAGGCTTAAATGTTTTTTTAAATGCAATTATTACTTCTTTTTTTTCAGCCTAGTTTTTACAAAATGTATTTTTTTTTGGAATAATAAAAGCCTAGTTTTTACAAAATGTATTTTTTTTGGAATAATAAAAGAAACATTATTTAAAAATGACGAAAAATAAAATAAACATATTTTACAAAAATTAAAATATTTTTTACAAGAACAAAAATGAAAAAAAATATATTATATAGATGAAAAAATTTTAAACTTTTAAATTATTATTTTGTCTTTGTGTTGTAACAACATTTTCTTTTTGGTCTCTATTATTAAAACATTTCATTTTAGTCTCTAAGCTTATAATATTTTTTTTTATCGTTTTGAATCTTATTATCTTTGATTATCCTATCTTTTTTTATAAGAAACAATTCATACTTATACTTATATCTTAATAAGATGAGTTTATTATGTTTTACTTCATTTGATTCTTCATATATTATGGTTAATATGTATCACATTTGTTTTGCACTTTTTACGAAGTTATGAGATGAACTTAAATTAAATGAGTTATATCACATTTGTGTCAAAGAAAAAAAAATATTTTAGAAATTACACTAATAAGTCCAAAATGAGATGTTTATAGAGATTAAAAGAGAAAATTGTTGCGAAGACTAAAAGAATAATTAAATTGTTTTTCTTTATTCAAATGTATCCCGTAGTCTCATTTTATTTTTTTTGTTACTTTTAAAATATTTTTTTCTTTCTAATAATATTCTCAAGAAATAAATGCACTGTTTGATTTTTTTTTTAACAAAAAATGCACTGGTTGATGTTCAGCTGTGACTATACGATGTTTTATAGTCAATTTATTTTTTGTTAGATACGGATGTTTTATTATGAGAACTGGTAGAATTAATTTTTTTCATAAAATGTGTTTTTCATAAAATGTGTAGCTTACCTTAAACAGTAAATAAAACTAGACTGAAAGAGTATTTAGTATGCTTTATATAGGATTCTTCTTCATCAAACTAAACCATATCAAATGAACTTTTAAGTTGAGTTCTAATAGATGAAACTTGCAATTGTCAGCATATAGAAATTTGCCAAAGATGATTTTCTTTAGACGATTTGCAATACGAAGAATATTTACTCTTTCTTTAAATATGTTTGTCTTATGCATTGTTTATCATCATTAAAATTGAGGACTGAATTGTCTTAAACTTAACAATTTTTCCCCTTTTGTTGATGAGAAACAAATATAAGAGGAAAGGCTATGCTTCTCCTGTATAAGACAAATTACTAAGACAAAATTTAAGCAACATTCTCAATAATAAGAAAAATCTCATTCAGAACATAGTAGCTAAGACTATTTGTTAAGACCTATCAGATCATGTCAACCAATTTTGTGATTTGGAGTGCTATACAGCTGAAAAAGTTGAAAAGTTTGATA
Organism: Glycine max; assembly: GCF_000004515.6. Lineage (NCBI taxonomy): Eukaryota > Viridiplantae > Streptophyta > Magnoliopsida > Fabales > Fabaceae > Glycine > Glycine max. The sequence goes on along the minus strand of NC_038243.2, from coordinate 8,279,731 downwards.
AATATTAATGAACTTGAAGTTGCTCAAACAAATAGTATTAATGTATTTTGTGACAATCAAAGTGCTGCGCACATATGCAACAATAACACTTATGCATGAAAGAAACAAACACATTGATATTAGGCTACATTGGAATAGAGACGTTATGTCAGATGGAATAGTAGTGCAAATTAAGAAGATTCATACATATTTTTTTTTTAAAAATAAACAAGTTCAAAGAATCTTAAGATTAAAAAATAAATTGAATAAGACCCCTACTCCATTCGGTTGGTTACAATAATTTAAACCATAAAAACGTGTAAAATAAAAAAATTCTATGATTTAGTTATGAGTAAACAGTAACTAGGGTGTAAAAAAAAAAGAAAGTAACTAGTGTCAGCTAAGGACGCATAACAAGACCATAACTAGCTAGTGTGTTTTTTTTCGTCGGATATCAACGTAGTTTTGTATGAAGATTAGTTTAAAGATCATGACATAGTTATTGCTAACTAACAAAAAATTATAAAAAAAAAATAATGCCTTAATTAACTGGAAAAAAACTACTGGTGAACTTACAAAGGAAAACGACGAAATTCCAAACCACAAACTATGAAGAGTAATTAAGGTGATAAGTTGAAATCATCATACAAATTAACACTTATACTATTTCTTTATCATTTTCCCTTCTAACTTTAATTGTGATATGAGGGCCTTTTGACCAAAATGGGATTTTTTTTTTTGAAATTTACCCAAAAGTGTTTGTATGATATGAACATTAATATGACTTATTCCCATTTAAAAATTAATTCAAAAATTATTCTCATTTTGGTAAATTCCAAATTTTTTTTTGTTCCTTTTGGTCAAAAGGCCTGATACGAGAGAGCCTCCAACATAAATTAATTCCCCAACGTTTCATGTAGTAGACGATAAGTTGGTATCACAAGCAAATGCCTTGCCCTTGGCATCGATAGCCCAGATTTCTCATTCATATCCAATTCATCAGGACCAATGCCACATGGTAGCTCCCACTTGAAGCAGTGAACCAATTGGGTCAAAACCAACTTAACTATGGTCAACCCCATTACAATTCCTGGGCAGCTTCTACGACCAGACCCAAATGGTATAAGTTGAAAGTCTTGTCCCTTAAAATCGATATTGCTATTCATAAATCTTTCTGGATAGAACACTTCAGCATTTTCAGACCACACTTTAGGGTCTCTCCCTATAGCCCATGCATTTATTATAACTCGTGACTTCTTCTTGATGTAGTAACCTTCAATCACAATATCTTCCATGGATTCATGAGGGGCTAGTAGGGGCACAACAGGGTGTAGCCTTAGGGTCTCCTTCACAACCATATCTAAATAGCTTAATTTTGCTAAATCATTCTCGTCCACCATTTTGTTTATTCCAACTACATCTTTTAGCTCGTTTTGAAGATTTTCCATCACTCTTGGATGCCGCACAAGTTCTGAAATGGCCCATTCAATCACATTACTAGACGTTTCGGATGCACCGATTATCATATCAAACACAATGCCCTTGATGCTCCTTTTATCGATTATAGGTGCATGTTTATCGTGGGGATGTATTGGTTGGTCCTTTAAGGAAAGTAATATGTCAATGAAATCCTTAAGGTGCCCTTGTGCTGGAGGAGCAAGTTGATGCTCCTCAATCATCTCATCTAGCATTTTGTCAAGTGATTTACTGATTTTCTTTGAGCGTCGTGTTAATCCCTAGGCCACCAATAACAAAATACAAGGCATAATTAGTTGTTGAAATAATATTATAAAGTGGATATATTAAAAATTAAAAGTATTTTTTTGCTTCATATTTCATTGATAAAAGAATTTAAAGTAAATTTTGAAAAATATTCTTTACATTTATTTTATGTACATCCTTGTACCCAACTTTTTAATTTACTCTTGTATTAGTATAAATTAGAATGTGCAACTTGCACAACATGTTTGGTTTCTCATCAAAACACTCTTTCATGTCAAGATAAGAACTACTCTATACAATTTCTAGTTTTTTTTCTTATATATTGATCCACATCTTTTGTTTGATGTTGAAACAAACACATAATAAAGAGTGAAACTCTTAGTCTCGTCGCTCTCTTAGCTAGACATTCTCGATATTTTTTTATATCACAATTAGAACATCATTTCATACATTACTCTAAAAATATTTATTTTCAACTATCTAAAAGTATCTTCCTTTTATCTTTATCTCTTTCGTCGTTGTCATTAAAATAAATTTCAATAGTCTTTTTTTTTAAAAAAATACCAATAGTTAGAACTTATTCTATATCACAATTTAAATTATTAATTATAAAATTTAATCATTATACAATTCATATATTAAAAATTACTTATTATAATTTTTTTGACAGTTTTTTATATAAATTTTAACTATATAAAAAAGTAAACACTTATCTTGTATAAATGATAAATTAAAATACTAGTCAATAGTATAATTTATCTTTGTTATATTGCTTTCAATTAACCATTTTTGTCTTAATAAAATTACTATATATATATTTATCTTTTGAGATTGTTGATTATAGTTTTGATTATCGAAGTTGTTTCTTGATTAACACACACATACTAGTACTAACCTGAAGATCAAAGAGTCGAAGCCAAGGCACATAATCAGCCAAATTGAAAGCTCCCGAAACACTCATAGTCTCCACAAGAATACCCTTCAAGTCAAACCTATCATCCTTGTTGCGTCCCAACACCATCTTGCATGCCATATCCCTCAACACTTCCCCCACTCTCTCACTAACGTCCACCACTTCACGCGCCATTGCTGCTTCCTTTAGCGACTCCACCATCGCCCCAATCTCCCTCTTTCTCAAACCATCAAACGACTCTACTTTCGACGCGCTCAGAAGGTGCGTGGTGCACACCTTCCTCACGTTGCGCCAGTACGGGCCGTACTCCGCAAACGCCACGCTCTCTTCGCCGTACGTGTATTGGGCCGTTTCGAACTTGGGCCTGTTCGCGAACACCGTGTCGTGGGTCTTGAGGAACAATTCCGCGGCTTCCGGAGACGAAACGACGACGGTTGGAACGTTTCCTAGTTGTAAAGACATTATAGGACCGTAACGTTTGGAGAGGGACTGGAGGGAACGGTGTGGGAGTGTTCCTGCTCCTCCTACCATGTGGAGGTTTCCGATGATCGGTAACCGTGGCGGTCCCGGAGGAAGCGGTGGTTGTTTTTGCCGCGACACGGTGGTGGTGCATAGGATGTAGATCAATGTGACAAGGGGGACCATGAGAATGACTAGTGTTAGAGGAGACATTTTGTGTTGAAGTGATCTTAGTCTAGTGTATGTTGGTTGGAATAATACTAGTTACATCTCCTTATATAATACTACATGCAAGGTGTCGGTGAGCTATTTTGGGCCGGTCACGTGGCTCAGGACATAGTTACATAATTCTGACTACCTCAAATTGACTTTTTTTCTGTCTTTTTTCGGGTTGTCTCACTGTTCACTTAATTTGTGTTAATATTTAATTTTATGATTCAATTTAAAACGATGTGATTTTCAGGAGACAACACGAGACAACAGAGAAGTCAGGTCCGTAATTACCTACCTTTTCTGTTATTTATTATTTCCTAGTATAAAAAAGTTATAGTCTAAAATACATTATAAATTGTACTCATCTAAACCTTCTTCTTATCACTCACTTGAACGCTAAAGTATTTATTTGCATGTTTCCCTTTTCACTAGATGCTTATGTTATCAAATTATTTACTAACAAAAGTTTTAAAAAAATTATTCGTCGTAATATTTATTACAACATAAAATTTTTTTAGGTACTTATGATCGCAATGCAAACCAAAATTTTAATTATGTCTGCTGCATTATATCTAATTTCCTATGAAACCATGGAAGGTGACAAAACTGTGACAGCGACCATGACTTACAACCTTGGGTGTTTGTATCCTTGGTGTTGGTGGCATATTTATCGAGGTTCAAAAACGCGCGGGATTTGTCTCACGTTGCGATTTGGGACTATTGTACTTCAGATAACTCTAATTGTTTGTATTGAACATTTTGATGCTTGTGGATTTTTTACGTGGGAAATCAGATCGCGTATCTTGTTGGTATCGAAGAAAAATCCTCTGTGGATTTGATTCGAATCTATATGAAAGCCAAGTAAGCATTGGTAAAATAAATTAGGGTTGACCTGGTCGCTCCTTTGAATTTGATTAAAGAGCACTGAAGATGAAGATATCAAAACATATCGTTAGAAAATGACAATCGTTGGACATGAAAAGAATGCTTGGTTGTTTTTTGTTTTATTAGAATTAAGAATTTCTTTATCTTTGATGCTAAGAATTAACGAATTATGTGTCTTAGGAAATCTTGTGACGTCAATTGAATCTCACCCTTCGTTTTCCACCTTATGAACGACATCATGATTGAATTCTTTTTGTGGATTCAAATGTGACGATCGAATTATTATACATTTATCATGAGATAGATTATTTTTCAGAATGTCTGTTTTTTATATGCCATGATTTCCAAACTGAGTGAATTCGTTTATCCTGTAATTTCTTTACCATAATTTGTTGCAGTGCTGATTTTCTTCTCCAATTTCGACTGTTAGAATACTGAATGGTTCAAGCATAGGGTACCAAAGGCAGAGTCATCACAGTAATCAAGATTGAGATTTGAATGATGTATTATTCTCTTCTGCGGAAGCCACAAATATAAATTACAAAACTATATAAAAATGCAATTTCAAGTTCATATCAAGAGACAATTATGAGGTTTCATGCAGATTGAATAAATAAATTATGATTGGTAAACAAGGAATTGTCTCTCCAAGCACTCAAGCATTGTAAGTAACAATTATCCAAATATCGTGTATACTGTATAGCATACCACAATAAGTGAATGTTATTTCATATTGCTAAATCTGCTAAGCATGAAAGTTACACAACTTTAAACCATCTAAACATTTCTTAACACACCACTGGCAATTGTTTGCTTCAGCTATTAGTTAAGCAATCAAATCTTTTTGAACTGACCGGGGAATTTTAGCAATACTAAGAAGATACGGTAGTTGTGAGGTGAAGTCTTTTATCTGTTATTTTTTTATGGAACCATTGGGAAGCCTGTTATGACCCTTTCATACACAGTCATTTGACCCAGTGAGCATACTGACTGGTGCAGGAATATCGTAATAATCACAATCTGTTGAACAGAGCCGATGTAAGAGATGGCTTGGCCTGCGCTCATGTTTTGTTTAGCTTAGGAGTAAAATAGAGAGAAAAGAAACGATAGAAATATATGCTAAATATACTCTTAGGGTCAATTAAATAAACTTATCAATAAATACTTAGAAGAGAAGAAAGTAAGAGTTGATATAACGTGACAAAGAGAAAGATACGCATAGAAATGAGTTGAAAAATAAGTAGAAGTACTGGTCAACCTTTTAATATTACAGTTTTGTTGTGTACCAGTGACACCATTGCAATCAGTGCACTGGGTTTGATCCAATTGCTACAAAGAAGCTATAAGGCAGGGACCAATTCTTATTTTAAGAAACAAAATACAAGTATCATTTCCTAATTTAATGATAAGTAAATCTTAGCAAACCTAATATATTTTAATTTATTCCTTTCCAACTTCACCAGCTAGCCGGTAAGTTGGCACAGCTAGCAAGTGATTACTTCTTGGAATTGTGAGGCCAAATTTCTCAGTCATGTCCAAGTCATCTGGGGACATGCCTAATGGAAGTTCCCAATTGAAGCAGTGCACTAATTGAGCTAGAACAATCTTAACAGTAGTTAGACCCAAATGAATCCCAGGGCAGCCTCTACGACCAGAACCAAATGGTAAAAGTCTAAAGTCATATCCCCTCATGTCCACATTGCTATTGGCAAATCTCTCAGGATAAAACACCTCAGCATTATCTGACCAAACCTTAGGATCTCTCCCTATTGCCCATGCATTTACTATGATCCTTGACCTTTCCTTTATGCAATAACCATCAATAGTAATTTCTTCTCTACACTCACGAGGTACTAGCAAAGGTGCAACCGGGTACAATCTTAGTGTTTCCTTCACCACTAAGTCCAAATAAGGCAATTTTTCCATATCACTCTCCTCCACCTTTCTATTCATCCCCACTACACTTTCCAACTCATCTTGAAGTTTCTTCATCACCCTTGGATGCTTTAGGAGTTCTGACATAGCCCATTCTATCGCTGTAGCAGATGTGTCAATTGCTGCGACAATCATAGTCATCATAATAGCTTTCATATTTGTTCTATCAAGGACATGACCATGTTCGTCCTGAGGATCCAGGGGTTGATGCATAAGCGCTAGGAATATGTCCACAAAGTCCTTCAGGCGTTGGCTTTTCTGTTTGTTATCAGAAGATTGTTCATGGTCTTTGATAATCTGCTCCAAGACTTCGTCAAATGATTTACTTACTTTCTTTAATCGCCTTACTAGTCCCTAATGTGCAAGTGATTGAATAACACACATAATATTTCATTATTTCAGGGTAAGTACAATCATTAATGAAAAATAGAGTGAATAATGAATGGAAAGTCACATCCTAAAATTAAAGCAGTAGTGGAACTCATTCTGCATGATTGTCTAATAGTTTGGATGTTAGGAAACACTTAGATGAGAAGAATATAAAAACAATCATGAAGAGATAAAATGAATCATAAGTTAAAATTATGGCTAAAATATAAGTTTGGTCTCTGTATTTTTAATTTCAGTTTGGTCTTCTAAGTGTTAATGGTTTCATTTTGGTTCCTTATAATGTCTATGTTCGACCAAAATAGTTATTTCGTTTCTTGTACTAACTGTGTTAATTTTGGCTGAAATGACAAACATTCATTGACCGTTGTAATCCAATAAGGATGATTAGCAACTAACTAACTAATTTGTTAGTTGGTTATAACAACTTGCTCTTTAGTTTTCTGTTTTACTTTTCCTTGTACGTATAAATATACACCCCGCAATGTAAATGTGTGTGCAAAAAACAGTTTACAATCAATAATACTTTCTGTTATCTTTCTCTACCAATCTTCTTTGTTTTACTCTGTATCATCTGTTGTTTGCTTGTATAGTCTTAAGACTCCATCAGCTGGTTCTCCAACACATCTGACGTGACATCTTTCATAGTTTGTCATGTATCACCAAGTTGACCAAATTAGTGTAAACTGGTGTCATGATGAGGGTGAATGATCAATGTAGTTAAATAATCTAATAGAGACATTTCAAACCAAAGTGAAACTTTAAGCTTAGGAGACCATATTGAGACCAAAAATTCAGATGAGGGTGAATGATCGTTAACAAATTATGAAGCATGACCACTTGATCAGAATCAAAAGTAATATGATACGGGATATGCTAAGTGTTTACTGTATCTAGCTGAATTTCATACCTGAAGATCAAACACGCGTAGCCAAGGCATGTAATCTGCAACATTGAAAGTTCCTGCCAAGTTCACTATTTCATGAGCAAGGTTCTTTACATCAAATCTATCGTCCTTACTGCAGCCAAATATCATTTGAAAGTTGATATTCTCAATGAGATCCCCCACCATATCGCTGAGATCCACAACCTCACGTGATGATGCTGTTTTCCGGAGACACTTAACCAATTCTTGCAACTGCTGACTCCTCAAAGGAGAAAACATCTCAACTTTGGATGCAATCAGAAGTTGTACTGTGCAAAGTTTCCTCATGTTGCGCCAGTAGGGACCATACTCAGAAAACACTAAGCCCTTGCCACCATAAGAAATGTATTTGGATGAGATAGACTTAGGTCTGCTAGCAAAAGTAGTGTCATGGGTCTTGAGGAATAGTTCAGCAGTTTCAGGGGAGGAAATCACAATGGTTGTGACCTGTCCTAGCTTTAAGGACATTATAGGTCCATACTGTTTTGCAAGGGATTGAAGGGTGCGGTGTGGTAGTTTCCCTAGCATGTGGAGGTTGCCAATAATTGGCAGGGTCTTGGGACCAGGTGGATATTTCTCATTTTGTTTTGATTGCAACACAACAGCAGATAGAATAAATATGAATACCACAAAGAGTAATGCAGGGATGGCTAATGTTTGAGGTAACATTTCTGATTGTTTTCTTGATTAGAAATGGAGAATGTTTTGAGTATTCCTGGTACAAAAGAGAAATGGAGAATGATATGGAGTGAATGCTGACAAGGAATGTTAAAATAAAAAACAAATCCATGTGTTCATTCAACCAATAAATCAGACTTGTTAGACGAAAATTGGATGACTCAGAAGTTCAATACATGTTTTAAGTCAAATGGAGTTGATAAAAACTCATTCAAATGCCCTCTAAATAAGCCGATAAACAACCATGACATTTAAACAAAAATAACCCACCTTATTTAGTGATGGGGAGTAAAGTCACCAAAAATAAAAACAAAATACGGTAAGTGGGTTGCTTGACAAGTTTGCAGGCTAACTCACTAAAAAATAGTAATAAAAAGAAAAATAAAAACAAAAATACAGACATGTAAATAATATCTAAGATATTTCTAATAAAATTCAGACATAATAAAAAAATCATAAAATACTATATTACTAATATTTAAAAGTAAGTTATCATCAACCAAACAACAGAACATTGTTTACAAAGTCAAAATAAATAAAACAATAGTCCAAAGTTTGTTAATCCACTTTCACAAATTTAAAGTAAATAAAAACTAATCAATCCAATATTGATGATCTTTAAAAAGAAAAAATGATAAACTGACCCACCCACCTCAACTTTTTTTTTAAAGAAAGATGAGTCAAAATGAGGTTACTGATTATTGGTTAAATATCCCAATCCAAGCAGGCCAACACCCCCTCAAAAAAAAAACAAAGGATTATTAGCTTGACCTAATGATCAACACTGCCAAGATGTTAATGGTGTATCAAAAGTCAAAGCAATATCTCTTGAAGTCCGAGTGATCCCCACAAACATTTTATGATTAAAATAAATAGTTTTAAAATTAAAATTATTTTCTAACAAAACAAACGAACGACAGTCTAAAAAAACTAACATGATAAACAAATTTCAATTTTAGGAATCTATTTATTTGATATTTCCATAATTACAGATACTAAAATACTCAATAGCTCACAAACTCATGGAGTAAAATAGAATTTTCCTCGCTTTTATTTCTCATACTTAAAAAGTGAACAAAATCTAAGCCATTCAATCGGTAGTGCAGGATTGTTCGTTCATCTGAAAATCCGGTTTCCGAAACACAGCATAAACTAGGAACAGTTAAGCAAGCCGCGTCTGAATTCAGATAAATAACACAGTTTTCTGATTATTGTTGAAATTAGTTAAATTCCAAAGCCATTGCCTTGCAGAAGTTAACATAACAGAGCAAACTTCTGAGCCAAAACAGTAAATGGTTGACTTTGCATTTACAACCCATTACCCAAAAAGATGAAAATAACAACATGTAGATAGAATCAGAGAGAGAGAGATAGTTACTGTTATGTTATGTGTCTCTTGATGTATCAAACGTTGTTGTTGGGCACCACGGAGTCTTTGGTAACCTCGCCAGAGACTGCACGACACAGATCAGCAAAACTAAACAAAAGATAAGTTAGAGAATGAAACAAAGGAGAGTAACATAACATGTATCGATGAAATCAGAATTACAAGTGGGTATTTATTTATTTTTAGTAATGAAAGAAGGTGATGTTGCTATTGACTGGAGTTGACTTTGGATTTTAGTTTATGTGACTTTGTCATCTCAGATTATTTGCTTAAACCTTATCGGAGATTTCAGACATAGACAAGAGTGCACGGCATGCCAGCTGAAATACTCCTTCTGTCCTTATATGGAACTTATTTATCTTTTTGATAATATTATTTTTAGGGAAAACGATCATTTTGTGGATGAATGTATAAATTGCTAACAATTTTATTTATGAAAAAACTACAAATTTGTTTTAGTCCCTATGAAAAGTGTAATAATTTGTTTCGCTATTAAGTTTGTGTATTTTATTATTAAGTTATAATATTTAAGAATTAATTGTATTTTTCAAACATCAATTTGATATAAAAAAAATATTTGGTGCACACTCATATATCATACAACATCTAGAAAGAGTAAAAAGGAGAAATATAGATATGACAGGATGAAAAAAAAAGATATTGATAAAATGTATAAAATTATGAATATTTAATTAAGTTTTTCATATTTGAAATATAATTCATTTTCAAAAAATTATCTAGTATTAATTTTTTTCTCCTGCTATCAGAAAATATTTGCGTTTCATCTTAGTATTTATTATCAAGTTACATCAGTTACTAACCACATAAACCTCTTCATATTATTAATTTTTTTTTAATTTAAAAAATTGTAAAATAAAAATGATTAAAAATTATCAGTATCTTTATTTCGATCCTATTTATCTTCTTCAAACCAACAACATAAAAGAATTCACTCAAAACTTTCAAGATTCAAACTCAGATCAAAATAATGCACAGTAGACATTTCAGATATGCTTCTAGATTCAAACCCAAATGAACTTTTGGAAGAGCCTCCCCCTCTCATCGTGGCCTTCGACGTTGTGTATGCATTGAAGCCCGGCCTCTGCACCACCACCTACAACGTTTGATATTAGTTGTAAAGTTCAAGAATAAAATTGTTTATGTATCACTACTCATTTGATATTAGTTTTAAAGTGCAAGAATAAAATTGTTATTAAGTTGTATAAAAAAATATAATTATTGCACTTTTTATATATTTAAAAATTAAATTAGAATTTTTGTTTTCTATGAAATAAATTATCACCAATTTACACATTTAGGGACTAAAATGCTCATTCTCTCTTATTTTTAAGTTGTTTTTGGTATTAATTATTTTTTATTAAAATATTCTTAATTACATTACAGTCTACTTCATTTTCTTTAGATTACTAATCTATATTACTAGTTAGGTGAAAAATAATTAAGAGAAAATAGTAAAATGGTTAGTTTCAATAATTTTAAGGATAAAATTTTAAAAAATAATATAAAATGTTCATAAATTTAATGTTATTAGATAAATTAATCAGCTTTCGGAAAGTGGATTAACTAAAAGAGTCTTTTAGGAAAAGATAGAGGTAATATAAGGTATACGTTTTATTAAATGAGTTTAATTTCTATATTATTAGTATAAAAAATAGAGAAATATTAAAAACAGATTCTCTGATATATTTTCTTTGTAACACACTTTATTTTATGATAAATTATTGAAAACTAAAAATTTAATAAAGAATAATAAAATAAGATGTAGGACTTACAAATGTGGATGATTTTTAATCAATTTTAATGGTAAGAGACAGGATGTGAGTGAATATATTTCTAGTATTTCTTAAAAAAATAATATTTCAATCCATTAAAAATTATTGTTAAATTAAGGAATTTATCATATGATGGTTTATAATTAAATGATAAGTTATTTTCTTATTTACTCTTATTAAATACATACTTTGTCATTATTTTTTATTTTTTTCTTTTTAACCATGATAATAATATGAAGTTATTTTTTCAAAAAACAATGATCAATTTTTATTGAGAACTGTGAGCACACATAAAATAAATATTTTCATCCCAACATGATTTATTCATTGTCATTATTTATAAAACTAAAGTTATGAAAAATATTAAAATGACTATAATAATTAGTGGAAAGACACACTATCGCACCTATCTATCCATGATTTTCGGAATAGCCAAATAATCAATTTATTCATTTATTTTATTTTTTGTTTATTTTAGTTATTTATCTTTTAAAAACTTTATTTTAACCATTTGTTTGTTTAAATTGATTTAAAATGATGTCCACCAAGGTAAAATTGACATGTTGATATAAGGTTAAATTATAAATTTAGTTTTTCTATTTGTCTCAGAATTCGATTTTGGTATCCCTATAATTTAATTCACGAATTTAGTCCTCCATTTTTTTGCAATCACGTTATTTCAGTCCTCAAACCCGAAATTAGACGTTGACTATTAATTGCTTACCTTGACCGCCAGATGTCGCACTTTTATTAGATATTGACGGTCACGTGTTGCAATTTTATTGAAGGTTGACATTAATTAAGTGCACAAAATTAACGTCCAATAAAAACGCAACACGTGACGATCAACATTGACAAGTAGAAGTCAACGTCCAATTTTAGGATTGAGGACAAAAATAACAGGATTACAAAAAATTGAGGAAGTAAATTTGTAAATTAAATTTTAAGGAACCAAAATTAAATTTTGAGACAAATAGAAGGACCAAATTTGCAATTTAGCCTTAACATAATTAAGATTATGGCAATTTTTAATCGTGCCCGTAATATTTATAAACTTTAAAAACACACCCTCTTCCCCAAGTTTATGTACAACTGTCATTCTCCCATCTAAATTCACAGCCTTAATATTGAAGCACACGATGCGTTATCAATGGATTTGGCACGACAAGGCATGACAAGGGGGGTTGGTGGAGTGGACTCGCAGTCGCAAGCGAGGCAGAGTGTGACGACAACAGTCTTATGGGTGACGTGTGCGAAAAGAGTGTGTGCCCCAACAAAAAAAAAAAGAGAACCCTCATTTTTTGGAATTCTATTTTCTTGTGTTTTGTTTCTCTTCTGCATCCTTTAGGATAAAGTGTTTGGATTTTTTTCAAGTTTGGATTTGGGGGTTAGGTTTAGGGTTTTATTCAGTTGGTGAGTGCATGGCGTGCAATTGGGATGTTCTGATAAATACATTTGGGTAAATAGTTTATGAATTTTTAATTCACTAATAAATACATTTCTAAAACATGAAAATATACAATTTAGTCATTGAAAGTGTAAAAATTACGACAAATATAGTTGACTATTAACTTTTGTCTATCATCGTTAATAAAATAACTTACGTGACACAAAGTGATGAATTTATCACTGAAATGATTGTTAACGTGGTCATGCTGACTAGATTAGATGAAAATGTTAGTAAGATACAATTTTTGGACATAAATGTTAGTAATTTTTTATCGGACAAAAATGTCATTATTTTTTATTGGAGGAAAATGTCAATAATTGTTTTTTTTACCTAAATGTCAATATATTTCATTGGATCAAAATATCAATAAGTTATTATTATCGAGCGAAAATGTCTGTAATTTTTTATTGAACTCAAATATGAGTATGTTTTTATTGGACTAATTTGTTTGACCCAAAATTTTCGTCATTTTTTATCGTTACAAACATAACATTACAATAATCACTTAAAAATATATTGGTTTTAATTCATTGGCAAGTGAACCAATTTGTCTCAAGTAGTAAAGTACTCAGAAGTCCGAGTGTCGAGTCTATAGGGACTTTGTTTATACTTAGATTGATGCAAATCCAATTTACAAGCAAGAGATAAGAAATTAAAAATAGAAGATAAATAAAGATAAAAGATTTAAATTAAAAGATTATAAAGATAAAAAATAGAAGATAAAACATATAAGAAATTTAAAAATAGAAGATAAGAAAAATAAAAGATAAAGATGATGATAAAAAAATTCAAAATGCAAATATGTTGGGACCTAACATGCCTTATTTGCCTAAGATGTATTGTTTTAGATTTTTTTTTCTCTATCAATTTGGTGTATTTTTCCTACCCACATCTATTAGAATACTTGCCCATGATGTCTCACGATGACTAGTCTATCTTACCTATCTATCTCTCGAATGTCTTTGCAAATACTCAATAGATAAAATGCATTAAGTTCTAATTCTAGATGTTTGCTTTGATGCATGAGTATAATGCAATCACTCTATGTCTAGTAATGATTTTATTAAGATATTATTTCCTTTGAGTTCTATTAGAAATTACCCTCTTTCGAGCGACTAATCCCTAAAATTGATGCATATAAGACCTTCCTTGTATTTCTACTAGGTATTACCCTCTTTCGATTTCCTAACCCCTAAAGATGATGCAAAGATGAATGATACATGAAATTAAAATAAGAAAGGATAATAAGAAAGAAAACACATGTTTGCATTGATAGATATGAAGCATACAATACATCTTTTGGATTTTTAGGCTTGCTAGATCCTAATTAAGGGAGTTTAGCCTCTCATAGCCATGAGAGACTTTACAATTTAAGGGCTAATGTGGATAGAAGAAGAAGGATGGATAGAAGAGGAGAAGGGGATAATGAACATAGAAAGAAGATTCTCCTATTAGAGATACTCAGACTTATGATGTATTCATTAAAGAGTTTTGAGTCTCCGGGGTGGTTTGTATGGATTGGTATCTCGGTGTGTAGGTTATGTCTTCCCCTTCAACTTCTTACTCCTTTTATAGGCCTAAGGTAACTTAATTTTCATGAGACCTCGTGCTGAGCGCAGACTTTCGCGCTAAACGTGTTTTTGGACTTCCTTGTGAGCCTTCTTCGCACTAAGTCTGAGCTTTCCCGTTTAGTGAGGGTGCGCGCTAAGCCTGGATTGCGCGCTAAGCGGACTATCCAATTCTTCCAATTTTTCTTCAAGGTTTTTTCTTCCAATTTTTCTCCAAAGCACTTGAAATCTTCTTCTTTTAACTTCTGCTAATAAAAAAACTGCAAAGATATTAATTTCTTTATTAGTTCATTAAAAACAACAATAGAGTAAAGAAATTGCATTCATTCTTAAACAAAATTGACTATCAAATTAACTCAAATTTCGCAGTTATCAACTGGTAAACATAATTTAAAATAAATATAATAATAATGATAATATTTATTATCAACCATAATTTGTCCAAATTATAATAATTAGTGACAATCTACTATAAATAAAAGATAAAGGCTTAATTGCAAAAATAGTCCCCCTTTATTTATCCCTATTCACTAAATCGGTCTCCTTACATTTTAATTCATTGTTAGAGTCCCCTCTTTTTTTTTCTCCCCAAATTGGCTATTTGAGTCCCCATGGCTAAAATTGGAATTTTGACTGTTAACAAAAAAACGTTGACTATCATGCGTCATTATGTAATTGGTCATTGATTGTCACGTGTCATTAATTAGATAATGACACATGGTTTTCAATGTTGGATCAAGTGGCCTCGGAAAAATTAAGAGGGGGGTTGAATTAATTATTAATGTGTCTTCACTAATTAAAAATCTATCCTTCTTAATGTTACTAGATTCAATTAGGCTTTTACTACTAAGTTAACAAAGTAAAGAACAGAAATAGAAAATTAACCAAAAGTAAAAGCAATAATTAAAAGTACACAACGAAAGTTAAAGAGTGTAGGGAAGAAGAAAACAAACACAAGATTTATACTGGTTCGGCCACAAACCGTGCCTACATCTAGTCCCCAAGCAACCTGCGGTTCTTGAGATTTCTTTCAACCTTGTAAAATCTTTTACAAACCAAAGATTCACAAGGAATGTACCCTCCCTTGTTCTCTTTGAATAACCAAGTGGATGTACCCTCCACTTGAACTGATCCACAAGAGATGTACCCTCTCTTGTTCTCAGTATAACAACCTCCAAGTAGATGTACCCTCTACTTGTATCACAAAGGATATACACTCCAATGTGTTGGGATAAAGAATTCTCAGGCGGTTAGTCCTTTGAATCTTTGTAAGAGGAAACAAAAGATATCTCAGGCGGTTAGTCCTTTGAAATCTTTTGCTTAAGGGGAAGGAAAGAATTAAAAGAATTCTCAGGCGGTTAATCCTTTGAATCTTTTGTAAGGGAGAAGAGAGACACAAAAGAATTCAGGCGGTTAGTCCTTCTGTTCTTTTGGCAAAGGGAGAAAAGAATGAAAAAGATGAATAACACAAGTTTTTTATCAAAGAACTTTTCTTGGAAGAGAAAGTATTGAACAAAAACATTTTAGAAAGATGAAGAGAAATGAATTTAAAAGTTGAGTTGAAAGTGTTGAAAGAGATGAAAGAAGATATTGAAATATTGATTGAAAGAGATGATGTTGTTCTTCTTAAAATTCATGTCATGGTCACATATTTATAATCTCTTGATGACTCAAGTTAAAGTTTGTGACTCTTGGCAATTTCTTTAAAACTAGTTACTTTAAAAAATTGTGACTCTTTTGAAAACTAGTTACTTAAAAAGTTGCGACTTTTGAAAAAATCTTCAAAAACAAGTCACTTGAAGAATTGTGACTTTTGGAAATTTATTTTTCGAAATCAGTCACTAGTAATTGATTACCATTAAAGTGTAATCGATTACACATCAACAGATGCGACTCCTCAGTTTAAATTTTGAAAATCAAAATGTTTAGAAGCTCTGGTAATCGATTACAAGTATTGTGTAATCGATTACATAAGTTTAAAATGATTTAAAACTGTTGAAATTTGAAATCTAACGTTTTAAAACACTGGTAATCGATTACTACCTTTTGGTAATCGATTACCAGAGAGTAAAAACTCTTTGGTAATGATTTTGTGAAAACTTATTGTGCTACTCAATATTTTGGAAAACTTTTTTAGTACTTATCTTGATTGAGTCTTCTCTTGATTCTTGAATCTTGATCTTGATTACTTTTGAATCTTGATTCTTGAAACTAGATTCTTTAATCTTTGGAATTTGCTTAACTCTTTTCTTTGGCATCATCAAAATAACCTTGGAAGGCATTGCTTTCACAGTCAACGTTTTCCCTTAACGGTCAAGGTCCAATTTTTGCTCTGAGGACACAAATATTCAATTTGAAAAAAAAAAAGGAACTTTGATAGTAAATTAAAATATAAAGAGACCAATTTAGTAAGTTGAGAAAAATAGGGGAACTATTTTTGCAATTAAGCCAAAGATAAATATATTTCATATTTCACTTTTTCGAATCTTGGTTATTTTATTAACAATGACACACAAATGTTAATGACTGGATATATTTATAGCACTTTTTACACTTTCGGAGACTAAATTTTGTATTTTCATCTTTCCGGGACGCATTTGTTAACAAATTACATATTCAGGGACAAAAGTGACTATTTACCCATTCTTATTCCAAGAGAGTGGGAAGACAAAACATCAAAAAAATATTATATGACAAATATGTCCCTATATTAGCGAATAGAGATGACCACGTTCATTTCAATAACAAATTTGTCCCTCTGTGTTACATAGGCTATTTTATTAATGGTGACGGTCGAATATATTTGTCATACTTTTTACATTTTCAGAGACTAAATTTTATATTTTCATCTTTCAAGAATTCATTTGTCAGTAAATTACACATTTAGGGACAAGAATAACTATTTACCCAATACATTTTGTGATCATTTTTAGTTATTAATATATTTTTATTTCATTAACGGTGTCAACTTTATACGAACATTGGACCATTTTGAATCAAATTAAAAAGATAAAAGACTAAAATAAAATTTTAAAAAAATAAAGAATCAAAGTGAATAAATAAAAAGATAAAAGATTAAATTGATCATTTGATCTTTTGAAATTAAACTTTACATGTAGCTAGTGTAGTTTTATTCCCATATTTTTTTTTGTTGAGTAGTTCAATTCGGGAAAAGTAACTAAAATTAAGGATATTTATAAATACGAGTGACTCATAAATCTAATTTGACCCAAATTAATACATAATATTTTGGGTTGAGTTTGAAAACTCAACCCAACCTAATCAAATTTATAGATACGACTCATGAATCCATCCTTGGCTCGTGAACCTAACCTATTGACTGATAGATTATTTTTATTATTAGTTAATAATAATACTATTATGTGTCTGTATTTTATAAAATTAAAATAATAAAATATTATTATTAGTCTGTATTTTATAAAATTAAAATAATAAAATATTATTATTAGTGATTAGTCGCAAGAACTCTATGAAATTCTTTAAATAAGTTTTGTATAAGGTTAAAAAAGATTTCGAGGATAGAATAAAAACTCAAATTGCACATAATGTTTCAAATTAATTAAATAAATATAATTGGTTTAGGTGTTAGAATTATCCTATATTAAGATATGTTTGATAAAATTAAATGAAAAGTTAATTGAAAAATGAAAGTTACTCAAAGCCAAAAAATTATTTTATTGAATCACGAATATTTGATAAAATTATCTGTTGAAGTAGTTGAAAAATATAAAATTATATAAATAAATATAATTTTTTTTATCTTAAATAAAAAAGATTAAAAAAAAAACTAATGTTGAAAGACAAAAAAATATAAATATAAAAAATCAGAAACTAATGTTTTAAAAAACATAATTTTAAATAATGTGTAGAAAAAGTTAAAAATTACTTAAATAATCTTGTTTAATAAAGAGTTAAACAAATTTTTTTGACTAATAAAAAAATTAAAACTATTCTTAGGTGGACGTGTGCATTCATTGTTTGCTCCGAAATTATTATTTTTTTGTGTTGGAATGTAATAGATGTGGACGTGTGCATTCATTGTTTGCTCCTAAATTATTTTGTACAATCACATTAATTGTTTATTTAGGCAACGTCAAATTTGAAGGCTGACTATTGCGTTGATTTTGACGAGATTTAAGGGAAGGGAATAAGTTGAATACGAACAAATTTGAATGGAAAAAGGGTAGAGTAGAATAAATGCTAAGGTGGAAGATAGTTTGCAGATTAGAATCTAGAAATCGATCGCTTCGGTCTTCTGGTCTAAAAACCAAAAGAAAGATATTTAGAAAAACTAAAAACTAAAATTAGAATTTAGAACCACCATATGGAGACTTTAAGTAAAATAGAATGAATTATACAATAACTTTAATTGTCACATAACGGATAATGATAACATAATAGTAGTGATTAAAAAATTAAATTGTCAAATGAGTCAACTTAGTTTATCACAAACTACTCAAAAGAGAAATCAACTTAATCCAATTCATAAAAAAATTAGCCCGACCTTACCCACAACAGATTGATAAGTTAAATGAGTTGATCCGTTTAGAAAAATCACCTTTTTTGAAGAAAAAATATGTTCCAGATTATATATATATATATATATATATATATATATATATATATATATATATATATATATATATATATATATATAATACAAATGATAATCATCCTCAAAGCATTAGTTAATGAATTAAAATAATTGAAAGAATTTTTTTTTATTGAGGTGTTATTATAAAGTTATGCTGCTCATAATAAAATATTTTTTATGGTTTTTATTTGTTTAAAATTATATAATACTTAAAAAAATATGGACTTGCATAAAATTTTCAAAAATATTAAATAAAATGACTACTCAATTTTTTCTATTACTATTTACATAATATTTTTGAACAATCATACAAAATTAAAAGTTGGATTATTATTATTCGTGTAGTGACCTCTCTTTGTCTCCTTGTGGCTTACTATACTATTTTATAAATTTTAAATTTAGACATTCTAAAAAGAATAGTAAAAGTAGACTTAAATAAAGAGATTGAAACATAAATAAATTAAAAAACAATCAAATAAATTTTATTATGTATTTTAATTTTTTTGAAAATTACATAATACTTAAAAAATATGGACTTGCAAAGATTTTTTAAAAATAATAATTAAAAGTGGTTACTCAAATATTTATAACAATACTTTTCTATTATTTACGTAATATTTTTTTCTACAATTATATAAAATTAAAATTAGGATTTTAATATGTTATAAATGTCTTAAATTTATATAGACCCCTTCATTCAGAAATAAACATAGATTTTTTAAAAATAATAATTAAAAGTAAGGACGTAAGATTTGACCTAAAGGGGCTTATTAGTGAGGCTTTGCATTTGACTGAATGTTCAATATGGCAGATTACCTTGGGCAGGCTTCTTTGATACTCAAGTATATATGAATTTCAACTACATAATTTTCCGCAACCCCTTATACCATCACCTTCTCTGTTTGTAAAGATAAATATTACAATAAGAAGAAATATTAAATTGTGATTTCACTACTAAAAAAGAGGACTTTTACGACAATATTTTTACGTCGGTTATACGAAAACCGATGTAGTGGATTTAACGGTGGCATTTTCGTAAATAGTTATAACTTTTTAAAGACGGGTACCTTAAAACCGGCTTCAAAAATACTTTACGAGAGCGGTTTTAAAAAACCGTCTTTGAAAGGATGGAATTTTCCAATTTCTATGCTGACGTGGCACGTTATAACTGGTTAGCTTTGAAAACCCTATATCTTACTTTTTCTTCTATCCTGACTCTTCATTGCCGTCATAGTGAGCGCGGGAGAGAGAAGAAACACTCTTTGCCCTCTCATCTTCAAGCTCTGATGGCGAACTTGTGTCGTCTTCTATAAGATTGAAGAAAAAGTGTGCAGCTGTCCAATGTCGATGAACCACCACGACGCGTTCAGCACCACGACGGCGCTGACGAGACCCCACCAGAACTCCAGAATGAGCAACCAGCTGAACAAAGTGTGCAGCACCAGTGCCGCCGCCGCGATCCACGCCATCACCATGATCCTGCTCTGCGCCTGCAGGAACTTTTGCGCCGGGTAGTTCACCGCGTACGCGAACAGCTGCGGGATCATCCACACCGCGAACTCCCCCCCCCCCCCCCCCCCGGTGGCGAAATCGCCTCTGTCCTGCCTTATAGCTCTAAGCATAGGCCCCGCGAAGATGTAGAGGAGCGACAGCAGGATCGCGGTGGCGTTCACAATCACCCACGAGCGCTGCATGTACACTCCCAACATGTGCACTTGCCCCGCTCCGTAAGCTTGTCCACAT
Organism: Glycine max; assembly: GCF_000004515.6. Classification (NCBI taxonomy): domain Eukaryota; kingdom Viridiplantae; phylum Streptophyta; class Magnoliopsida; order Fabales; family Fabaceae; genus Glycine; species Glycine max. Next base: position 8,259,079 of record NC_038243.2, on the reverse strand, counting down.
AGCGTTTCCAACGCGCTTCCCATTCCAAACTGCGCGGTAAGTTCACAAGTGGGTAAGTAGTTTAATCACATGTTAGGCCTCTTTGAATATAAGGTGTTTTTGAGAATTTTTTTAACAGAAAATATAGAACTTTTTCTAATAGAAAAGCTCTCAAAAATATTTTTAATCTTGTATCCAAAAGCTTATTATCATGGTTAGGGCGGAGGAAGAGACGAGAGAGAAGGTTGGGGAGAAAGAGAGAGAGATTGAAGAGATGAGACAGAGAATTGAAGATGTAGAGAAAGTTAGAGTTGTGGAAATGAAAGAGAAAGGAGAGAGTGGATGGTGAATGGACGAAGTGGTTGGGGATTGTGTGGCCGGTGGTGATGACTGGGAGTGGAGCCGTTGCTGCAGTGTTCTATTTCTGTTTTCAGAAACATAGTAGGTGACGTTTCAAATTATTTTCTTAATTTTCCTACAAGGCTACAACTCTTTCAGACGATTTCCCTTTATTTTAAATTTTAGTAGAAATAATTTTAGGCTATTAATGTAATTAGATTGCAAGTGTAAATTAAGTTTCATAATAATTTTTATATGTTGTAAAAAATTTATATTGAAACATATAAAACTAAATGGTGAGTGAAACTAATTTTGATAAAAAAAAATTAAAATAAATCCTTGGTTAGGAATATTTGTGAGTGAGAACTTAGTTTTGTGAGTGAAACTAATTTATAATAGCCAATTCATATGATGATGATAAACTCCTCTGGAATTTCAGCAAGGACGAAATACACGGCCAAATTAAATTAGCCTACTATATAATATTATGGAACCAATGATTGATAATTCTCATTTTTGTGTTGGAGGATGCTACACATAATATAAAATTATTTTATTTGGAGAATGCTTTGTGTTCGTGATGTTCTTACTACCTTACCAGGTTCCATTTATCTTCAAAGGGACTTCAGTGTCCAATTGATGTTCTTCCTATGTAATGCAACCTAATTGAGGCTGGTGTCTTTTGCAGGAAGATGGCCACAGGGTTAGGCTAGCTACTCATAAAAACTTTGAAGATTTTGTCATGAATGCAGGCTTGGAGTTTTACCCTTTGGACGGAGATCCAACTTGTTTTAATGACATCACCTGGTAGTATCTTTTATTAGTAGCTTGACCCATCAGTCTAACTTGAATTGTAGATAGGACTCTATTTGAAAAAAAAATTATAAATAAAATCAAACAATTAATTAGATGAAATATACAGTTTGCTTTCCCATTACTGATATACCACTATAGTTGTATGCAATTGTTATTACAATAGGGTTAAGATTGATGTCTTGGATTTTGTTTCCTTGACCTTGCTTCAAATTATGTACCACCAAAATCACGCTGAACGGTGTTAAAATCAATATGTGGAATTATATCCTTAGAGACTAAGGATTATTGGTATATAAGGAATTGATTGAACCTGGACGGTGTTAAAATCAAGCTTAGGATTTTACTTTATATTCATCTTAGGTGGCTTCAAGTGATTAATTAATTAACAAATATTAATATTATAAAGTAGTTTTGTTTTGCCACGTTCTAATTTGGAGGCCTTTTATAATTATAATTCATCATTCATCCATACCAAAACTTGATTATATATCAATATAATTATATAATTATATAATTATAAATAGCTTCTGTTTCAAGAGCCTGTTTATTAGTATATATTATCCTGTGTTTAAACCAACACCAAAATCTATGTTATTCACGAAACCGCGATAACTAATATTAATATTTCCCTTTATTTTAATTTAATTTGCTGTATATTCTTTTCATATATTGAAATCATTGGAAGCGTTAGCTACTATCTATTCGGATTGAAATACCCTATGGCCTATAGATGGACTTCATGAAACAAGTATATATTTCTTGAACCCAATCGGCTACTTTAGGGACAGGTTAGTACCCTCAACTTCTTAATTTAGTAGTTATCTTTTTTGGGGTGGTGGTGAAGTCTTTGATATTGTTAACATCCAGATAGATCAAATTGCTATAATGAATGGTTTTGAACTCACCCACCCAAGTCACAATTTGTTTGTATTGGCATCAAGAATGTTAAGCTAGTAATTTGTCCATGTATACTTGAAGGGATATTAGATGTCTTATTATAAGAACAATACAAAATGTTATCTATCATAAATTTACATTACAGTAAATATTTCTTATTAAAATCATCTAAATGGTGAAGTGGCACAGTTTCTGATGCTAGTGTTATCCTTTTTCTTTTCTTTTTTTTCTTTCTCTTGACCAATAAGTTAAGAATTTTCCAATATGTTTTTATTATTAACTATTTCAGGTCTGGAGATTCAACAGCTCGAATTTGGAAAATTGTTGATGGAGCTTGTGACTCTAGTGTGCAAAATGAACCAGTAAATGTTGTAAATGTTGTGGTGCTGCAGCACTTCAAAGAAAGCACCAATGAGAAAAGCAAGGAACCCATTTACTAGCAAAATGCACACACAGGTTAGAATCCACTTACTCATCTATTTTTCATATAAAGAGTGTTGGTGTTGTCGTTGACTGTGGAATTTGACTGCTTGTGAAGTTACTGTATGGTCCATTTACGTTTGCTTTGGAAGGGGTAATTTTGTGTATTGTGTAGGGTGGTTATTGTCTTTTCATTCCACAATTAAAGGACCAATAGTATTGATAATGATGATTATGACTGGGTGTTGTTTACCGTTAAGGCTATGGAGGTCCTACTTGATTGCCACTATTTGGGTTAAAGTGGGATTATATTTTGACAGATTTGCTACATAATGAAAGTAATTTTTTAGGGAGGCTTCATCCAATCTAGTTAGGCTAATGGATTTAATTAAGATTAGGTCTTGACTGTGATTTTTTTTGCTAAAATTAATAGTTTTAGCCAATATGTTATTTTTAGATTGGCGTGTCAATTCATTATTAAAGAACATCGTTAGGAAATAGTTAATTTGACTTTGTGTAGTTTGCAAGTACATGTAGCCATAGAGGATCCATCCTTAATTAGATGTTTAGGAATTGAACTTTCACGTTTTGATAATCACTCATTAATCAAATCAAAATAACATGCTACCTTGTGGGAAAATTAATTAATTAGTCACTTGGTTTAGGGAGTTTGTCGAGCTTAATAATTAGGATCATGCTCATATTTCTAAGGTAAACAATCACTACTAGAAAGAATGGTTTTAACATCGCTACGTTAACATCGGGTTTTGATAAAACCGATGTTAACAAAAATGCGATGACATATTTGTAAATAACATGAGTTTGTTAATATTGATTTTTGAAAAAACCGATGTTAACAAACTCATTTTCATATCGGTTTTTGAAAAAACCGATGTTAACCTTTTTCCTTTTATTGAATCTGCCTCCCCTTCTTCTTGGTCTCACTCTCACTCTCCACGGTAGCCCAACGGCTCCTCAGTCTCACTCTCCATGGCGGCACTTCAAGTCCTTAGTCTCACTCTTGCTCGTCGTCACGTCTCTTCGTCTGGGCTCTGTCTCTTCGTAAATTGGGATAACATACAAAGACGGTCCTATAAAACGTCTTCGTATGCAGTCTTGACATGTCATCTAAGACGGTCACAAAGACCATCGTAAATTGGGATAACATACAAAGACGGTCCTCAAAACCGTCTTAAAATGTAAATTTTGATTGTCACCTACTAAGACGGTTATTGTAACCGTCTTTATAATCCAAAATTATCTGTTCACTTTAAGACGGTTATAGAAGAAACATTGTAATATTTGACGCATACTAAGACGGTTATAGATAACCGTCATAGTATTAAAACCTTACAACAACGGTTTCCATAACCGTCGTAAAATAGCTCATACATTTTACGACGTTGGCATTAACGACGGTTAAAAACCGTCGTGACATGGGCATAAGAACCGACTTAAAATCCAAATTTTCTAGTAGTGTTTAACTTAATTATTGAAATTTTTTTCAACTCAACAAGGTCTTTTTTTTTTATGTAAAGATAACTTTTTGTGAGTAAGAACCTCTATTACAGAAATTTTTCAGACGATGAGAAAATGAATTTACATAAACACAATTTATCTTAAAACGATTGGAACATAATTTAGATCCAAGATCAGTTAAAAATAGAGAGAAGGCAAAAAAAATAAAATAAACAAACACATGGAGAAAGTAAAAGATAAAAAGACCCAAGGTCATGTATTTCAAGAAAATTCAAGAACTAATTTTATATAGTTTAGCATGATTAAAGGATTATTTAAAAGAGAGATGGTAATACTTGAAAGATCAAATTGATGGTTTATTCCAAAATATATATATATATATATATATATATATATATATATATATATATATATATATATATATATATATATATATATATATATATATATAATCATGCTGCAATTTTTTTGTTTGACCTTTCACTGTTTAAATTTGATTATGCTTCTATAGTGGATTTGACTTGGATTGTACATGAGTCAAATTTTGTACGCCTTTAGGAAGAGTAATAATACTGAGCTGCTGCTGAGTGTGAAGTTTATTACTACTATGCATGCCACTTAATCATTTAGACAATCTACAACAGGGACTAAAAGAAAAAATGAAGAAAACTAGTAAGGCATTTGACGAAGTGTTTGAACAAATCATAAAAGATCGACCATGAGGATCCTTTAGATAGCGACTAGAAAAGTGTCCACTCTGAAGATTTTGTGGACATACTGCTATCACATATGCAGCAAGCCATGGATCAGCAAGAGCAGAAATATGTATATAATTGGTAGAACTAATATCAAGGCTATTACACTGGATATGATTGCAGGATCATTTGACATATCGATCTGCTATTGCAGTTGAATGGGCTATGTCAGAACTCTTAAGGCACCCAAGTGATATGAAGAAACTTCAAGAGTTAAATAATGTAGTGGTGGTCGAGGAGTCTGACTTGTCAAAGTTGCCTTATTTGAACATGGTAGCTAGTGAAAGAAACCCTAAGGTTATATATCCTGCTGGACCCTTTCTGGTACCTCGCGAGTCCATAGAAGATATTACTATTAATGGTTAATTGTCATATAAAGAAGAAGACGAGAGTTTTAGTCAATGCATGGGCTATAGGACGAGACCCCCTAAAGTTTGGTCAGATAATGCTGATATGTTTTATCCAGAGAGATTTGTGAATAATAATATAGACATTAGAGGACATGATTTTCAACTTATATCATTTGGTTCTGGTCGTAGAGGATGATGTCCTAGGATTCATTGGATCTAACCACATTTGGTCTCTTTTTTTGGCTCAATTAGTGCATTGCTTCAATTGGGAACTTCCATTTGGTATGTCTCCTGATGACTTAGATATGAGTGAGATATTTGGCCTTTCACTACCAAGAAGTAAGTCCTTGCTAGCTATATCAACTTTTCGTCTATTTAACAAAGCCTAAGTAAAGGTTTTGAGCCTATAATTAAAGTGGCAAGTTATTTTAGTGAAATTTTTCATCTCCAAATTAATTTTGGCTGCTTGGGACTGATGAGCTTGTTGCAGGAATTAGGATGGGTCTTGATGTTATTGTAAAATCAATAATGTATTGATATATTGATTTTATTTTCAATTATGGTCTTCAATAATATGCCACTGACAGCAATGAAAGCCTCATCCACGTGTTGTGTAGCAGTGTCCCATATGATTGCTAGTAGAACCATATCTTATTTAATATTACAGTTTTTAATAGCACTTTGATAAAAAACAGGCATCTTTAAATGCTATACCCTGACTTTTATGTTTTTCTTTTATTAAAAAGAGTAATAAATTAAATAAATTAAATAAATAATCTCACTAAATTAACAAACTTTACAAACTGAATGAACAATAATAATATTTACGAATTTAGAGGGACTAACATATATGGGATGAAAATTTTTAGAACAACCAATTCTAAGTTTCAAATATTTTAGAGGAACTAAAAATATACTTTACTCATTATTTATCTATGAAAAAATTAGAATAAAAATTTAACGATTCATTAACAATCTTAAACATCAAAAACACCACTTAATATGAAACCTTACTTTGTGTTTAAATATCACTTATTTTTAAAATGGAGGAAGTATTGAAATCTATTTTTAATGCATTAGATTTTAATTACAAGAGTTTACTTACACTCTGTAAAAAAGAGAGTTTACTTACATTTAAGGATAAAATAAATGTTAGATATATAATTAGAATTCATGTAGAGAGTTATTTTTCTATGTGGGTTATAATTATAATCAATATTAAAAGTCAAAATTATTTATCTTTATTAAATAGTTTTTAAAATCATATATATAATTTTAGCAAAGTACTTTGTTTGGTAAAAAAAAGTCGATATAAATGGACACTTCCTTATTTGAATATTATCTCTAAAATACCAAAAAAATTGTTTTGTCTATAGCTCTTTAAATTTGTCTCTATTTTGTCTCTAATAGAGACCGAGAAGGCCCCCTCTAAATTCCGTCTGTATATTTAGCTTTTCTAGCTCTTCGATTGGGAGGAAGATTACTTTTATGTTGAATGAATGCATTTTTATACATGGAATCTTGAATGAAAAATATTATTAAAAACTTTTGATAACATTATAAAAATATCTTTAAATATAAATAAATATTATTAATATGTTTTCACAATATTTGAATCAAATGTAATATGTAGCTTATGTGTAGTAGTGATGCATTGAAGTCGATGAAGCGGCCAAGCTAGAGAAATTTATAGAAACTAATATAAAATTGTAGAATACATAGAAGCATATATGACACATTATAAACCACCATTTGTAATAAAATCAACATCAATACATATTTACAATCATATATTCATTACAACGACTCACACATAAGCATCAAAGGTCATCCTAATCTCTTAGGTCTGATCTTATTCCTGCAACAGATCTAGAGAAGCTCAATGCACAGCATCACCAATTAATCCATATCAGAATTTATTTTTAACTAAAATGACCTGCCACTATAAATATAGTTTGATTTTTTTTCTTCACAACAAAGATATTATATATATTAAAGGAAAGTGAATTGGTGTTGACACAAGGTGTGGTAAAACCAACCACTGCAGTACATTATGTAAGGCACAAATTAATGCTAATAAAGGACCCGAGAAGTTTGAAACCTTTTGTTAAGCTTTATTAAATAAGCAATACGTTGGTATAGCCAGCAAGGGTTTACATCTTGGTATTGTGATGCCAAATGTCTCAGTCATGTCTAAGTCATCAGGAGACATGCATGCCAAATGGAAGCTCCCAATTGAAGCAATGCACTAATTGAGCTAGCTAAAATAAAACCAACACTAGTTAGACCAAATTGTATACCAGGGAATCCTCTACGACCAGAACCAAATGGTATAAGTTGAAAGTCATGTCCTCTAATGTCTACATTGTTATTCACAAATCTCTCTGGATAAAACATCTCAGCATTTTCTGACTAAACTTTAGGGTCTCGACATATATAGTAATAATAAACTTTGCAGTAGCTCGGTATATATTATATCACTTCCTAAAAACCCATACCAAATTTGAATAATGAATAATCCAAGTCAAATACACTATAAAAGCATAATCAAATTTAAGCAGTTAAAGGTCGTAAACAAACAAAAAAAAAAAGCAGCATGATTAATTTTTTTTCAAGAAAATATCCTTGATCACCCACTGCTCTTCTGGACTCCGACAGAGAAAAAGATAGTAAAAAAAAGGTAAATACAGATGCAAGAGAAATATTAACAAAACTTTGTCCAATATATTCTTTTGAACATATATATACTTTTTATTATTAATTATTATTTATTGAAAATTAAAAAAAAATAGTCTTTTTATTTAATAGTAACTCTTGGTTATGATTTTATAATTTTTAATAAATATAAATCTTAGTAAAGTGTATGCTAGTAACACTTGGTAGATGTAATTAGGTAATAAGAAGATTCCGATACAAAGATATAAATGAATGTTTTACAAGTGTCATATATCACCATTATCATTATTTTTTTTACAAATAGAAATTTTTTAAAAATTAAGAGCATCTTTAATAAGAGATCTTATAAGAAAATTTTAGTCTCAAGATTTAATCTTGTTAAAATTCATTTTGGAGTAGCATGCTGGATCTCCATGTGAAAATTCAATTTTTATAAAAAAAACGGTTAAGATATCCATTTAAAAAAATTTGATTTTTTACTCTCTTCAAAAAATTGATTTATATCTAATTCTTCTATGATCTAAAAAAAAAGATTTAAAATCTTAAAATAAGATTTATTATTGAAATAAAAAGTGAAGGAAATCTTAAAAGTGATATGATACTATGAGATAAAAAAAATACTAAGATCTCAAACTTCTATTTGAATATTAAATGTGAGTACCTACAAGTGTTAAAATGCTTTGGGATAGATCAGGAACATGGACACGGGTGGATAGCAACCTAGCTTTTAGCCTTTTGCGTTTAGTTGTTATGGGTGAATCAAAACTAAATACCTTCATGGTTTTGTATTTTGTGATGACAACTCCTCGCCACATCTTGAGCTAAGATGAGAGTTCAATTTTTATTGATAGAATTATGTTTGTCTATAAGAAGTAACAACAGAGGAATATTATATAAGGGTTTGGACAAGTATTCATGGACACTCATGCGCTAGCTATATGAACATCTTGAGAGAAGAAACAAAAGTTTAGATATAACAAGTGATATAATATGGTATGATAAGAAAAGCAGAGATAAAAGAGAAATAAGAGGTGTTAAATAACTATTTGTAATAAATAACTACCAAATAATGGTGTAGATATTTGACAATTGACGCCACATCATGTATAGTTGAAGTTCATACCTGAAGATCAAAGACGCGTGCCCAAGGTACATAATCTGCCATATTGAACACTCCACTCAAATTAATGAAGAGCCTCATGAGTTAGCCCCTTTAGGTCGAATCTATCGTCCTTACTGCGGCCAAGTACCATTTTACTAACAATATTCGACATAAGCTCTCCAACCTGCTCGCTGATATTCACAACATCACGTGAAGCTGCTGCTTTCTCAAGTGACTTGACAAATAGTCCTAACTCCTCTCTCCTCAGAGGAGCAAATTAACATGCCAACTTTTTATGCACTTAGAAGTTGTGTGGTGCAGAACTTTCTCATGTTGCGCCAATAGGGTCCATACTCAGAAAAAAACTATGCCCTTAGTGCCACAAGATATGTATTCGGATGCTTGAGTTTCGGGCCTGCTAGTAAAGACAGCGTCGTGGGTCTTAAGGAATAGCTCAGCAGTTTCTGGGGAGGAAACTACAATGGTTGGGACTTGACCTAACTTGATGGACATTATGGGTCCATATGTCTTGGCTAGGGCTTGAAGGGAATGATGTGTTCTATCATCTTGAAGTTGTTTTGGATGGAATACAATGCAAAGGTTAGAATCAAAATGAATGTCACAAGGAGTACTGCAGGGATGGTCAATGTTTCAAGTAACATTTTTTATGTTGTTAATTTGCTTGATGGAAAATAGAGAACGATGTGGATATTTATACACGAATAGGGTGTTTATACATTGAATAATGATGTAAGAGATGATAACATGAAGCGATAGAGATGATAATTGTGCTAAATTACGAACATTCTAAAGTGCCGATAATATGCTAACAATGTTACGTAATGTAATGTAATATAATTAGTCTGTTTATTGTAGATTTCCTCATCTATACGGTTAGGATGATTATTCTTTGAATACTCCTATTGGGACCACTACCAAGTTTGCTCTTTATGTTGGATATATAAATGTGTTGAGATGAAGCAGCCAATAGGGATTCGTCTAAACGAAAAGCCGATACCACGCATTAAAGATCATAATAAGCAGCAGTAATAATAAAATTGGTCTTGCGAATCAGCGATATCTTCATGATATTGATTAATATATTAAAATAGAAAATATTTTTATAAATATCATGTGAAAACATAAAAAATTAACATTAATTTACATTAGCCTAATAAAATCAATATCAATATATATTACAATGATTCAAACATAAACATGAAAATCATCCAAATTCCTGCAACAAAGAAGCTGAGTGCGCGCACACATCATCAATCCTGACCATCAGACAATTTTGATATGAAAATTTTCACTAAAATAACTTCTTCCCACTTTATTTCTAAGGTTCGAACCCTTACTTATGTTTTATTAAATAGGCGATGAGTTGGTACAGCTAGCAAGTGCTTACTTCTTGGTAATGAAAGGCCAAAATTCTCAGTCATATCTATGTCATCAGGAGACATGCCAAATGGAAGCTCCCAATTGAAGCAATGCACTAATTGAGCCAGAACAAGGCTAAAAGTAGTTATACCCAATTGAATCCCAGGACATCCTCTGCGACCAGAACCAAATGGTATAAGTTGGAAGTTTTGTCCTCTCATGTCTATATTGCTATTAAGAAATCTCTCCGGATAAAACATCTCAACATTGTCTGACCATACTTTAGGGTCTCGCCCTATAGCCCATGCATTGATTAAAATTCTTGACTTTTTCTTTATGTAATACCCATTAATAGTGATATCTTCTAGGGACTCGCGAGGCACTAGCAAGGGTCCAACTGGATATAACCTTAAGGTCTCTTTAACTACCATATTCAAATAAGGCAATTTTGCTAAGTCAGACTCCTCCACTGGCCTATCTGTCCCCACTACAATATTTAACTCATCTTGAAGTTTCTTCATAACCCTTGGGTGCCTTAAGAGTTCTGACATAGCCCACTCAACCCCAATAGCAGATGTGTCATAGGCTCCAGCAATCATATCCAACAAAATAGCCTTGATATTAATTCTATCAATGACATGGTGTTCTGAAGGTTGGTGCATAAGTGACAGTAGTATGTCCACAAAGTCCTTGGAGTGCACATTTTCCTTGTTGTTATCAGAAGGATGCTCGTGGTCTTTGATGATTTCCTCGAACACTTGGTCAAATGCCTTACTTGTTTGCTTGAATTGTCTTTTTAGTCCCTGACGTAGATTTTTGAAAATCATTAAGTAGCGTGTGTGTATATATATAATCATAATAATTGTAATAAAATAGCTCCTATTATTTAGGAATGACAAAAGGAATTGAATCTATAAGGTTAAATCATAAAAAATGTTAGAACAAGTTAAATGACTCAATCCACTAATTCGTATACACCAACCTAATTGGTTGATGATGGGACAAGCATATGACTGTCCAAATTCATTGAGTTGATTCACCAAACATTTCTTTAAGTGTCCAAACTCATTGGGTTCACTCATCAAACATTTCTTTAAGTGAGATGAGTTATATTTTTTAATCTCTTGTTTTTGTAGGTCAATCTATCTCGTCCCGCTTAAAGTGAACTTAAAGTGGTGAGGATGGGTTGATTTTTTCACTTTTCACCTGTACTATTATTACTCCTCCCAACAGGATACGAATGATGTTCCACAAAAAAAATACAAAGGAAACAAAAGTTGAGTAATTCATTATCCAAGTTAAATCCACTGAAAAATGCATGATCAAATTTCAACCGTGAAAGGTCATAAACAAAAATGAAAATAAAAACGCAGCATGATTATATTTTTTACAATCAAACATATACAAGCATTTACATTAGGGATGAGAATAGGTCAGGTCAGGCTTTCTAAAAGCCTGAGCCTAGCTACGATGAATTTTTTGAGGTCTGAGTCTGGTCTATAGCCTGTTAAAATCTTTTATTTTGGTTCGGCCGAGTCTTTTTAATAGCCTAGCCTGACCTGATAACTTTTTTAAAAACCTTCTTCACATTAAACTTTTTAAATATTTATTTGCTGGAGTAAGAACGTAATAGGAAATGAAACGTTAGCAGGAATAGGAAAGCCAATAAAAATAATAAGAAATATAAAGGGACACATGACTCACACTAAATTGTAATTAAAGTCTTACTTGATTATAGGAATGAATTTAAAAAAGTCTAAGTCTAACATTTTATAGGTCAGTCCAGGCCAAACTTTATGTAAGCCAGGTCGTAGGCCCGGAGTATGACCTATTTTCACCCCTAATTTGGACCGGATAATTTAGTCGAAGTTCATACCTGAAGATCAAAGACACCTGCCCAAGGTACATAATCTGCCACATTGAATAATCCCAGCAAATGCAGATAATCATGGGTAAGCCCCTTTAGGTCGAATCTATCGTCCCTACTGCGGCCAAGTATCATTTTACAGACAATATTGGATATAAGCTCCCCAACTTTGTCGCTGACATTCACAACATCATGTGAGGCTGCTGCTTTTTCGAGTGACTTGACAAGTATTCCTAACTCCTGCCTCCTCAAAGGAGCAAGCATCTCAACTTTTGATGCACTTAGAAGTTCTGTGGTGCACACCTTTCTCACGTTGCGCCAATAGGGACCATACTCAGTAAACACTATGCCCCTAGTTCCATAAGACATGTATTTAGATGCTTGAGTTTTAGGCCTGCTTGCAAAGACAGTGTCGTGGGTCTTAAGGAATAGCTCAGCAGTTTCTGGGGAGGAAACCACAATGGTTGGGATTTGACCTAACTTGATGGACATTATGGGTCCATATTTTTTGGCTAGGGCTTGAAGGGTTCGATTTGGGAGTTTTCCAAGCATGTGAAGGTTACCAATAATTGGAAGGGGATAAGGACCTGGTGGTAATTGAGTTCTATCATCTTGAAGATGGAACAAGGCAGAGGATAGAATCAAAATGAATATCACAAGGAGTGCTGCAGGGATGGCCAATGTTTCAATTAACATTTTTTTGTTGTTTGCTTGATGGAAAATAGAGAATGATTTGGCTATTGATACACGAATAAGTATTTATTTAGATTGAATAATGAGGTAAAAGAGAGAGAAATATTTTTTTTATAAAAAAAATAGTAGCACGTGTAAATAGGATACAAGAAAAAAAACATGATAAAATAATATTTATATATCATATATGTACCATGATTCTTGAATTCTTAAATAAGACCAAGACATTATTAGAGGTGGGAATCTTAAACATGACATAAAATAGTCTTGGTCGGCCATTAGCAATAGTTGTTGTTAGATGGCCATGAAAAAAGAATCAATTTTCCTGTAGGCGATCGAAGTTGGGAAATAAAATACTCCATCATAAGTAATTAATTAATTGTTAGCTGTCTTGGGCTCAATAATTTCCGGTTAAAATGTTAGTTTTTATATTGGTTGTTTTAAAAATCATCTTAGAATATGTTATTTTTTAGTTAAAAATGTAAGGTTTTAAAGATGATTTTTCTAAAAATTATTTTAAAAAATACTAATGAAAATTGTTAAGATTACAACCTAGAAAGTATATATTCATACACAAAACCATTACCTTATATGTGTAAAAATTGCATATTATGTGTATATAGAAATTTTATTCAAGTGTATAATTAAGTTGGCAACATACCAAATTTGTGAGAGAGAATCTACCTTTAGTTATTGCAAATTTGTGAAAATATTTTAAAATATGAGTAGAAATAGGTCGAATTGGCTAAGGCTATATTATGTCTAAGTTAGGTTAGACTTTTTCAAAAAATAAATCATGTCCAAGCTTTTGTTAAAGTTTATTTAGTTAAACAAGTCAAGTCCTATGTTATTTAAAAAATATATTATTCAAAAAATCTTTTAAAAGATCAGGGATGTTCGCGGGTTGGTTTTGGCCAAATTTAGGACCTGACAAGTTTTTTTTTTGAAACCCAACCAAACTCAATTCATTCATGAACAATTTGATTCGATTCGGACCAACATATTACCTATTAAATTTGATCTTTTTTTCTTAGAACTATTATTTTATATTATAATTCATTCAAATATCCAATACAATTAATACAATATTATCAAATGCCTAAATTAAAGTAGTATATAAAATTGATTCATTTAATACCATTAACATAATATTTTAAAATAGACTAATATAAATTAAAACAAAATATTCTTCAATTAGACTTACTATAATAATATAAAACACAACTATTTTCTATAAATTAATTTCTTGCGATAAAATTTGCTACAATCAGATTTACTACAACCAGATCTGTTGAAACGAATGAACAAAATATGATTCATTAATATTATAAACATGACACAAAAAATAAATATGAAAAAAATGCAAAACAATTAAATAATAATGTACCTGAAAGTAATACCTTAAGAAGTTTCAACACTAATATAGTCCCAACACTTATAGTTCCAACACGAGTAGTCCCAACACTTGGAGTCCCCATATTAGTGGTATTTAAAGTCAAACCAAACAACTCTAAAAAAAGTTTGATCAGTTCGATTCGATTTTGATCGGATCTATAAATCTAAATCCGTAACCCAACTTGTACATAAATGATTTTAATCGGTTTGATTCAACTTTAACTCAAATACATAAATGACTCAAGTCAAATTGTTGGAATTAGTTTGAGTCAATTTAGGTTCGCAGAGTGATTCGTACCTATGAACACTCCTACATTAGAACACCATATTTAAAAAAGCATAAATAAATATTTATTGTTAGTATTATTTTTATTTTAAATTTATTATAACACATTAAAATATTACATTTATTTATCTTTTAAAATGTTAAACATATTAGTTTACATGAAGAATAAAGTTAAATATATAATTAAGTTTATTGAAAAATAAAATCATCTTATTAAATTTTATTCTTATAAAGTTTGATATGTATAGTTTTATCAACATCCTGATAAATTTTTTTTATCACAAACTAAATTCTTAAACAAGTTTATAAATGAAGTGAAATTTTTATGTAAGGCTAAATTCATAGCTTAAAAAAAAAAGTCTTTTGACATGTAAATAAACTAGGCATAAATCATGTACTTTTAATAAAGACCAGCCCAGACTTTTTGTAAAGTTTACCTTTACTCGGTATACTTCTATCTCTACCTTAAGATCTCACAAGGAACTAATTAAGCGCGGTGATTAAAAAAATGAATTATATTTCCGATTGCTTAGTTATAGAAAGTAAACATTTGGATCAAATGACAAATTTAAATTATTGGTCTCGTGGATCTGGACTTAATTTTAAAAACTATATGTATTTTTATTATTCTCTTCATTTCCTTTTTATTTGTCTATTACAATTGATTAATGACACGTATATTAAAAAATATAATTAATATTCTTTACTTTGAAGGATAATTAATATTCTTATTTCTTTTAAAATATTTTTTTATTATATTCTTTATTTATTGTACACTTATCTTTCTTCATTTATAATTGTGATTAATTAATCTCTCATTTATTACTCAAGAATTAGGTGAGCATAAAATTTGAAATTCTAGTAATATGTTGAAGTATTATTATTATTATTTAAAATATATAATTTTAATATTTTTTTTAAAATAGACTTAAATCCACCTTTGGTCACTATAAAGTTATTATTGTGAAATTTTGATCCCTCCAAATTTTTTATTGAACATTTATTTTTATCACATTTTTAAAATTTAATAATTTTGAACCACCTTTAGTTTGATGCAAACTTTTTAACATTTAACAAAAAAAAATATCTACCTTTTAAAATAATTTTGTGAAAAAATATAACATGATAAATGATATGACAATGTAATGCATATATGATAAATAATATCACACTAATATTTCATTTAATGTCACATCAATAGTTTAATTGTATTGTGTCATGTCATCATGTGTTAGAACCAAAATTGTTAAATTTTAAAAATGTGAAAATCAAATTATAATAAAAAAGGTTATTAAAGATCAAAATTGCACATCGGTAAAACTAGTGGATTTATTTAAAAAAAAAAAAAACTTAAAATCCTTCCTGTTCACTTTCTATCCTTTCTCTAGTTCTCTTTCTTTTGTCTTTTTTTTTCCCTTCTCCTTATTCAAATAAAAAAAATAAAAATCTCAAAACAAATTTTAAAAAGAAAAAAATTGATGTTTTCTTATCTGTACAAAATTTTGAAAATGAAAAAAAAATGATTAGTTTATCTGAACAAATGAATGAAGGAATTATCGTTGATACAATTTTGAATCTTAAAAACTTTTAAATTCTTTAGATCAATTCTCAAATGATTCATCCAAACGCACGCTCAAGAAATTCAATGAATACTTGCGTACTGTAAAATGCACATACTAAATTATTCCACTAAACACAACCATCATATAATAATCGCATTGCACCAATTTAATGGATGAATAAGTCTATTTACATATTATTTAGCTAGTAAGAGCATTTTTATTTACCTGAATTTGGTGGTTTTTCAACAAAGGATGTTTAAAAGCTGGTTGCTTGTATATGCCGACGCACTCAAAGTCACTGTCCATTGTAGAAACACAATGACAATGGAAGCACATTTGTTAGCAACAACGGATTCAAAAATATACTTTAAAACATAAACAAAGAGAGTTAAAATTATAGTACAAGAATGCTCTTCAAATTTAGTGATCTGCTAAAACTCTATTCCATATCTGATAGATTTTTGCTCCTTGCATTCGTAGTATGATATGCTCATACCAAGAAATAAAAGGAGAAGCAACGCCATCAAATTAACAAAGCAAATGATTTTTCGATATATGTATATTTCTTTCTCTCTTTTTTTTTTTAGTGTGTACCTATTTATATATGTGTATGCGCATAAGTAAAAAGGTCAAATTGTTGAATTTGAGGATATTAAGTGTTCAAAGAAAGTTAATAAAATATACAGAAAATTTGAGTTAAAAAAATTAACAAGTTCATGAATGAGTTGGATGAAAGTTAAGGATATCAATATATATGAATTGAAATAAATGACATTAAATAATTTATGGAAAAGCAACCGTAAAGAAACTCCCTCCATTTATGTAAATTTATACACAAAAATCATACAGTATTAATTATACAAAAAAAATATACTCTATCCGATCTCCAATACAAGAAAAAAATATTTTTCTTGGTCTCAAATATAATTTTTTTTAAAATTAATTTTATTTTATTGAATGCTATTATATTTAAAATATTTTTTATTTAATTAGTGTTTTAATTTCAATAAATAATTTTAATTAATGTTTTACTTTCAATAGTTATTTTTTATTCCTTATAATAAGTTCTAATGAACAATAAGTTTAAAATAAAAAATTAATTGAAATTGATATAATTAAATATAACTAATTAATTTTTTTAATTAAGGTAAAATATGATTATGTTATATATTTTTTTCCATTATAATTGAAATATGATTTCATTATAAAAATATATAACAAAATCATTTTTATATAATTGAAATATGATTTCATTATAAAAATATATAATAAAATCATATTTACGTTGTGTTGTGCAGGAGGAGAGTGTAAAAAAAAATACATAATGATTGTTTTTTGGTGGGTTATAATTAAGGTTGAGCTAAGAGGTAGTAGTACTTAGGCATCGGAGCATGGGATGCATAAGCAATAATAATTGGGGGATATGGTGTTGGTGTTGGAGCATGGACTAAGCCTGGCAAGGTTAGTAATTAATCTATCTTTATTCTATTGAGAAAGCAGAAAAGAAACCTACTGGGCACATCTTTATTTGTGATTTACAACCAATCAGATTCACAACTAAAACAAAGTTCTAAGATTATGTGATATTAAGCTAAGTATTATTTTAAATAGTCCTGAAATGAGGTCATATTAAGCAAACCGGTATAATTTTTATAATTAACTATTCTGACACCATTAGTAAATTTGCACCCCATATAAATGGAATCTAATTTTTCCATTATCTCTCTTTGTAAAACTATATCATTTTAATAATTTTTAAAATTAAATGATATTATTAAATATTAATATAATTATCATATAATGTTATTTTTATGGGACAAAAATATGAATCAATGTTGATGTGACGAGAAAACAAAAAACTAGAATTGTGTCAATCATTTGGTGGCCAGAAGACATAGATGATCCACCCAAGCTATATTAAGTGTTTAGGGTCATGTAATATACTTAACATCAAACATAACGTGAACACCTATTTTGACATTCAAAACTACACTTGTCGTCATATTGATTCTCCATTTGTCAGTGACAAAATTTAATTCTTTAATAATAATTCATGATATTATTTAATTTAGTTTCTTTTTTAAATTATGATGATTTTAAAAACTAACTTATCCAAAATATAATTTCAAAAGAATTAATACGACATATATTTTCAAATACTAATTTAATTAAATATATTTATTAATTAATTTTAAGTCAATTTTGTGTACATATATTTAGAAGAGAAGAATAGACATTCTCTTAGCAATTCAATCAATAAAATTTTATGCCAAACTAAAAGGCACAAATTAACCAATACCCGTAACTACAAGGTGTCAACATATCTTAGAAGTTAGACCTCGATAGCACTAACAATACACCACGGGCTCAACAATTCCAAACCCCCCAAAATAATGTGGGCTCCCAACTATTGACACCTCCAAATAGCTATTTAATCCCCAATACAATAAAAAGACACACATACCTCATCCTTCCCCACCCCTACCCCTCAATTAAAACACCCCTTGATTAAAACATCCCTTCATTCCCTATGCCTCGCCCTTCTTCCTCTCCATTCCTCACCCCATTTATGTTTCTAATGATTGTTGCAACCCTTCTCTTAGTTTCCACTCCACCGAGTTCTCCCTTTGTCGCACTTCAAGCTCCTTTGACGTCGACTACTCAAGTGTGCATTTCAAGCTCTCTTTTATTCCGTCTTAAAGTTCTGACCGAAACTTGTTTTTGCTGCATACCTAATTCAGGTACACAGCGGAAACTTGCATATGAGCATGGTGTCAAGCATCAGGGGTATTTTTGTCAAAAAACATTTCTGAAAACGTGAGGAGTTCAAATAGTTAATTGAAGAGTGAATAGGAATGGTAAAAATGTGAACCTAAAGCCCAAAGGACCAACTCGGCCCAACGATTAGGAGGAAGAACATGTCTCCTTCAAAACTGCACCTGTTAAACATACTTGTGGATTATGATAAAAAAAAAATTGTCAAAATTATAAATTTGATTTCCTATTTGTTTCATAATTCAATTTTGATTTTCATATAATTTAATTCATTCAT
The DNA here is from genome assembly GCF_000004515.6 of Glycine max. Classification (NCBI taxonomy): domain Eukaryota; kingdom Viridiplantae; phylum Streptophyta; class Magnoliopsida; order Fabales; family Fabaceae; genus Glycine; species Glycine max. The sequence goes on along the minus strand of NC_038243.2, from coordinate 8,240,031 downwards.
AAATTTAGTCTTTAGTTTGTTGTAATTCTATTATTTCAATCTCTAATCTCAAAATTAAATGTTGACAATTAATGATTTACCTTATTACGTGTCATGTTTTTTTATTATACTAATATCACATGTCATGTTTTTATTTTATTATATTGAAATAACGAGATTTCAATAAAAGTGTAATACGTGACATTTAAGTATCAACCAACTGTCAACGTTTAATTTTAGGATTGGAGGTTGAAATAATGAGATTGTAAAAGATTAAAAATTTAATTCGTGAATTAAATGATAAAAGAATTAAATTTATAATTTTAAAAGAAATATGAACTAAATTTACAATTTTTCGTAAAAAATTTATAATGATATCAAGTATCAACCCAGCTTAACCATCACTTATTGACCAAACAAAACATGAAAGCAATTAAGCTAAGTTAATACTTAATTTACTTCGCAAATATTCAGATCCCACATTACCGCACAAAAGAGTTTTACGTTTGGTGAATACAAAACAAAACCCGAAACAGAGACAGAGAAAGAAAATACAATTCCTTCAACCAATTCAGACACTGCACCAGAAATGGAGGCTCCACAAGGTGGATCCGGATCCGGACCCGAGCGAGACAAATCCACCGCTCCCTCCTCTTCTCCGATCTCCGTCGTCTCCGCCTTCTGGAAAGGTAACACCGAAACTTCACTTTCACGTTTCGCTCTTTCCAATTTTCTGTCGATTTTCATATCTTTCATCTTAGTTCGTGTTTCTCTGTGTGCTAATTGACATGACGATCTCTAATCTATGATGTGTTGCCGCATTGTTTGAATTGCTGCAATTGCGATGGTTTCGTGACTCTGTTTTTTCGTCTTTTCAGATTTTGAGTTGGAGAAGGAGAAATCTATACTGGATGAGCAAGGGCTTCGAATTGCTGAGAACCAGGAAAGCAGTCAGAAAAATCGCCGCAAGCTTGCCGAGAACACTAGAGGTGTGTGCTTAGTGCTTTTGTTACTCTTTCCAAATTATGCTAGAAACATGGTTATTAGAATTATAAACATTTATTGTGAAATCAGCGTTCAGTATAGGCTTGACAATTCACTTGGATATGGATGGCTTACCTGTTAGGACATGTTTTCACTTTTCACTGAAATTGGAACAGCGGCAGGAGCATAGCTGCGCTTTGTTTGTTTGTTTGTTTGTTTTTTTTTTTTCATGCTCTGCGAGTTTTTTGATATAGTTTGGGCTAATAAATGGATGCGTCTGAGAAATTGCATATTATGCTGCTTACAGACTTCAAAAAGGCTTCGCCTGAGGATAAGTTAAGTTTGTTCAATTCCTTGCTTAAGGGCTATCAGGAAGAGGTTGACAATCTTACGAAGAGAGCAAAGTTTGGAGAAAATGCTTTTCTCAACATCTATCAAAAGCTCTATGAAGCTCCAGATCCTTATCCAGCTCTTGCGTCAATTGCTGTGAGTTCTACCATTTCACTTAGGTGCCCTGTTCTTTTTATTTTCAATTTTTTGCACTATGAGGATGAGATAAGACTTGTAATTTTATTGGATGTATTACATCACCTACATGCATGATTTAGATATGGATAATGAATGCATGATTCTCCATTCTAAATAAGTAGATATACTGATGTAGTAATGCTCTTTTTAGCAATGAGCACTGGGCATGTCCTACCATCTTGGAATGCATGCAACTTTACGGGTGTTTCCTTGCCATCAAACCTGTGTTGGGATGAGATTCTGTTTCTAGTAGCTCTTTTGTGTTCTGCCCACAATTGCTTTAATTAAGGTGTTTTCATCTCTTGACTTTTAAAAAGATTGGCAGCCCTCCCACCTTTTCAATTTGCATATTTAAAGATTACCAAATTAGGCCTCTGTCATGATTATTAATTTATTATGCTTCTAAACTGTTCCATTTTTATTACTTACTAAATTGTATGATACTTGTGTGCATTGGTGCTTATATTTTATGCATGTAGGGAAACCATGTGCATATTTTTATTTGCTTGTTCCTGTTCTGATATGTTTTCATTGTGCAGGAGCAAGATCTCAAGATATCTGAGCTTGAATCTGAAAACCGGAAAATGAAAGTTGAGCTTGAGGAGTTCAGGACAGAGGCAACTCACTTGAAGAATCAGCAGGCTACAATACGACGACTTGAAGAGAGAAACAGGCAATTAGAGCAACAGGTTATTAATGCTTCTGATATTGTGTGTTTGATTACATAATGTTACAGTTTCTTTCATTTCTTGAGGAAAATACCTGTTGATGCCTTTATATGATGCTTCCTGTTTTCGGTCTTGTATGCACTGGTGTATTGTCAGGATCCTATTATGATCGCTTGATTTCATTTCTTTTATGAAACAACTACCCCAAAAGCTTAAGCTTTTAGGTGAAAGCACAACAATCAGTTTTGATATATTGCATCTCTAAAATCACTATCCTAATCTTTTATCCTTGTTTCTTATCCAATTTGTTTTTTTAACAATTTAAGGATGAATAAACTGGTGTAAGTAATTACAACTTACTAGTACAGTTTTGTCTAAAGGTTGATTTATGTATGTGTTTTATCTAATAATGTATCCTATAACTATCCTTAAATCTATTTTTTGCATTAGATAGCACCTTGGCCTTATAAAAGGAGCAAAATAGGTCTTACCAAATTGCTGATATTGATTGTACCCTATTTTCAGTAAAAGGTTTCTCATGAATTGCTAACTTCTGAATTTGAGATGCATTTGCATGTTTCGTGCCTGTTTTATTGTTCAAATTGGTGAATGTGCACATGCATTCAAACAAGTACAGAATTTTTCTGTTTGTGATAAAGAACTTTGTTAATTGTGGCGACTGCCCCCTTATGTCTACCAATGAATTTTGGCAGAAAGGTTTTAATTGTTTGCATTTATGACATGCAATAAATAGATTTCCTAGCTTGACTGAATTCAACTCCCTACTGTCAAATTGATAAGTTCCTTTCAATCTGTGTTGATATTTTGTTTTTTTATGGCATATTTGCAATGTGTAGAATTCTCTAGATCCCCGACATCTTTAAAATTCAATTACAAATTAGACCTAACTGTCTTTCATGATTTTTACTTTGTCATTTGAATTTATGTGAATTAGATGGAAGAGAAAGTGAAAGAAATTGTGGAGATTAAGCAACGCAGTCTGGCAGAAGAGAATCAGAAAACATTGGAAGTTTTGAAAGAAAGGTATCTTGTAATCTTGTCTGCTGTGGCAAATTGTTTGCTTATTCAGTTTAGTACATGTGACAACTGCCTTAGATATATGTTTGTTGCATTCTTAGTTTCTTACCATTGCCAAGGTGGACTATAGAAAGGAGTGAAACATGGGATGGACACCCCATGTGAGCCAAATAAACACTGGCTCCAAGCACTACCTGCACACATGGCAGGGTAGTGGGAGGAAAGAAACCAAATTTGTTAATAGTGTGAAGTATAAGAAGGGCGGGGAAAGCAAGGACTGAGTGTGGGATTGGATGGGGTGCTAAGGTCTCTTGAATGACCTTGACTTTCTTTTTTTATTCTTTTCTTTTTATAAATGTTTCCATTAGCTTTCTGTTTGCTGCGAGTGAGAGGGAGAGTCTATTCTTGTGCGCCTGTTTCTGCAATTGGAAATTGTTCCCACTTTTTCTACATTAAAATATAAAATACCAAGGTTCCCATCACTTTGTCTCTCTTGCTCTGTATTGATTGACTACTACTACTCTATTGGAACTGTCCTTCTCTGCCTTGGCATTGCTTACCTAGTCTGTTGATCTCTTTATTCTATGCAGGGAACAGGCACTGCAAGATCAGTTGCAGCATGCCAAAGACAGTGTCTCTACTATGCAGAAATTGCATGAACTCGCACAAAACCAGTTGTTTGAACTCCGTGCCCAATCTGGTAAACAAATAGTTTTCATTTCAATTTTATTCTTACACTTAACTTGAATCTGTAACATCAGTTCTTACATTATTTTATAATATGCATATTGAGAGTTAAGACTGATTCTCCTAATATTATTTAATATTGAAGAAAATGATCCCCTGTTTTCTTGAAAACTTCAGAGGAAGAGAGGGCATCTAAGCAATCAGAAGTCAATCTTCTGATGGATGAAGTGGAGCGTGCACAATCAATGCTTCTTAGTTTAGAAAGAGAGAAGGTACAATTTACAAACTCTTATTTGATTTTGAAGTGTGGTTATTTGTAATTGTGTGTTCGCCTGTTCAGCCAAATTCTTCAATTTTTGCTGCTTTCTATCTATTTGTTTCAGAATTTATGAAATATTATAGTCCACTGTTTTTAGATCTATTTAAGCGTAGTGAAGATGATTAATGTTGAGGTGGGATGATTGTACATAAAAGATCAGAAATATGTATTTGAAATAAATTTAGAATAGTACCTATTCTGAAAAGAGGACAAAACCTCAACCAAGTTGGTTCGGTTGTGTGAGGAGTTGACTAAAAGAGTTATGGGAAAACTTTTGAAGATACTCTTAAGACTTTGCTCTAAATGCATTTTTGAAAAAATAGTTTTGATAGAGCCTGGTAGTAGAGTTTGATCCTCAGTGCCAACCCTTCCTAGCGAGACAGGTCCTGAGTTTTGTTTTGTATCTTTTCTTTGCTCCATATTAGGTGCTCTGTGGAGTTATAAGTTATAACAGTTTGTTTCCTTTATCCTTTACTAAATTTATCACTGCTGCAATCAATTCATATTCCATATACATATTAATTACACAGCTGGGAGTCTCTTACAAACCAACAAACCAGAATTGAAGAATAGAATGAAAGATAGAAAGAACAAGAATGAATCTGTTATTGGAGAATGGCATTTGAACAGAAAAGGAGAGAAATCTCCTTCTAAGGGTTTCCCCTTGACAAAGAGTTGCCCGTTTCAGGCTTTTGGCTTTCACATCTGAGCTATTGCTCTGTTTTCCAATACTAACAATTCTAAATTCCTAAGCAGTGACAATTAACAATTCTAACCAATAAACCAATTTTATTACTGACTCTGACTACTATTAGCAACTCTAACTAATCCCATAACTGTTGTAACTACTTTTCTCTGAGTCCTATCAGAGTGCTTCTATTATGTGTCAAGCTCCAAATAGGAAAAAGTATCAGGGAAATTATTTTAATTTTGAAATAATCTAAAAGAAACAAAGTATTGGTAACTAGGAAGATGGTTTCTTAACTCTAAATCCCTCTTTAACTATTCCCCATGGAATTACTTGTGCTTGAGTATTCAACTATTAATTGATTCTTGTAGTGATCGTCACTCTTGGGATAAGGCTAGGTTTTTATTATTATTGTCAAGTTTCAAAATTTGTTTCTCTTTGTTAAATTTTCTATAACTATTTTAGCATAACCTTATAATCAACTTTAAATTTCTATTGACGACCTACCCCTCAACCTCGTATACTGTTCTGGTCTCACTGACAATGTTCTTCCCACCTGTAGGTATAAAGAATGGAATTACTAGATTACATTTTTTTGCAAAGGCTGTTATCAATGACTGTAAACTGAATATAGTTTGTGATTGTCACACTGAATGAACTGTGTATTTGTGTAGGTGTTTCTTGGGTCTTTATGATGTAAGGATACAGTTTTTACTGTTTAGTCCATAATCAAATCTTAAAATAACCAAGTCTCTGTTTGGTATGCAAACTTTGGGTGAGAGGGGAAGGAAGAAGGGGAACAAAAGGATTGGCCCTTGTTTGGTATCAGTTAAAGGGTAGAGAGGAAGAGAATTGGATGAAAGAATTTAAATGGACCCACATATTTTAAATCCCTCCATAGCTTCTGTAACATTAAGTGGAATGAATCTTGTCTCAAGCTGCTGAGTGCTGATGCTTTTCCATGTTCAATCAGACTTGCTGTTTATTCTAGCGATACTTCTGTGTCTATGCAGGGGGTTCTCCGATCTCAGTTACAAACGGCAAATGAAGAGACTGAAACTAAGAATAGGTGTGGTGGTCCTCTTTGTTTTCTATGTAAATTAAATATTATTATTATTATACCCAAACTAAGCAGTATCAGTTGGACATATTTACACATATTTCCCTCTCTAAATCCTATTTATGATTGCCATCTGCATTTTAAGTTTCTAACTTCCAAATTCTACATACAGAAACATTTTTTTTTTTATTGGAAGTTAAACTAAAGCAATTTATTATAACTATACTATCCATCTTTAGCATCCTTTTAAGTTGAATAACATTTCTGTTCTGCATTTCCCTTAAAGATCCTTTGGGCTTCATTCTTCCAAACATGATAATTAAAACCAGTCCCAGTTCAATTAGTTTAAAGATTTTCTGGATGAAATCTTTTCATTCTTAATCAAGCAATCCAATTTTATTTTTATCATCATTTTAATTTGGTATCTTTAGCTCCACGTGTTATTATTTTGTACAGCTTTAAAAGCTTGTAAAACAAACTCTCTTTACTTGATAAAATTCAGAGCATGGTGTGTGAAACAAACTCCATTCTTCACCTTCGGGTTTATCTCTTTCTGTTAATGGAAGCAATTATTTGGATCCCCCAACCTATTAATCTCTCCTTGGAGAAAGTATTGTCAGATAAGTATAGTCTCCAAAAGAAATAAGACCATGTTTTTGTGTGAATGAGAAATGCTAGCAACACATTCTTTTGAACACAGGCTGAAATTTATTGGAAATTACTATTTTTTGTCGATCCCTCTTATTTAATTATTCTCTCCTGATTTTATAGTTTTAACCAATACTAGAATGATATAGAGTGTGTTGCTATTTGCCAACACTCCTCACTCCTCTTGTGTGAAAACATCATACAAAAAGTTATTCAGTGATGCAGAGCTACTTGACTTATTTGTGTTTCCTGTCTATCTTATCTTATATTCATATATGCATACTCACTGTGATACTTGACTTATTTCTTATCTTTTACACTGGATCACAGTCTTCAGATTATTTTTTGTTTTTGTTTTTCAGTGATAATTTTGACTCAAATAGTGCACTTGAGAATTCTTTAAATGCCAAAGAAAAGCAAATCTCTGAATTGAACATGGAGCTACACAATATTGAAACAGCCTTATCAAATGAAAGAGATCAACACATTAATGAAGTCAAGAAACTTACTGCAATGCTCAATGAAAAGGTAATATTTTGGTTGGCCAAAGTCTACTACAGATTTCCTTCGTGTGATACTTGAATGCATTATAAGTGATTGTGATTTGTGAATACCCGGCCAAGTCCCACAGTAGATGCATTGCAGTTGATATATTAACAATTACAATCCATTTGCTTCATTATATGGCACATAATTTTGTTCTTCCATGTTCATGAAATTTTAAAACTATTTTTTATCACCTTCTCTTAATACAGGAGGCTGCCCTTGAGGAGATGAAGAAAGAACTTAAAGCAAGGCCAACAGAAAAAATGGTTGATGATCTGCGCAAGAAAGTGAAAATTTTGCAGGTGGTTTTATTGTTCCCTGTGTTCTCTATTTACCATTTTGGTGAACTCTCTTGTAACATCACTATTTGTGTAACTCCTTGTGAACTATACTTGCAGGCAGTGGGTTATAATTCAATCGAGGCTGAAGACTGGGAAGTGGCTACAAGTGGGGAAGAGATGAGCAAGATGGAGTCTCTTCTTCTTGATAAGAACCGTAAAATGGAACATGAACTAACACAGTTGAAGGTAAGAATGTAACTTGTTTAGAAATGGGACATCCAGTCCACCTGCCCCCCATAAACAAAGAAGACTTCGAAAAAATCAGAATGGAAGAAATAATCAACTAACATAACACTAGCCATTTATATAATGTAGCTTTCAAAGAAAGCAAGACCAGTTAGGAAAGGATCCTCTGTACTTCCTTCATTTGAGCAGTGTTCATGTTCACATGTTGTGGAGTCAATAACAATTTCATGTAGAAGGCTGCTCTTTAAGATGATATGCCAGTATTATTGCTGTGCATTTTGAAAAACCTCTTTTATTCAGATGAAGCTCTACCATTTTCAGGTCACACTTTCTGAGAAAACATCCTTACTGGAAACAGCTGAACAGAAGATAGCAGAGCTTACAGCAAAGGTTAATGAACAACAAAAATTGGTACAGAAGTTGGAAGATGATATTTTAAAGGTTTGGAATGATTACCTGCATTACTTCTGTTACATATTGACCACTTTAAATAGAATCTGAATTGCTCTCTTTTGCTAATCTCTGTTTATGCATTTATGAATTATGATGAAATTTTATGCTTTTTATTTATTAATGCATTTAGTAACCCTTTTGATGCAGGGATATAGTTCCAATTCAAAAGATCGTAAAGGGAACTTCCTTGATGATTGGGATCTTTCAGAAGCTGGTGGGGGTGAGGTTTCTGAGGTAAATTCCTCTCTTGTGCTACCATTCTTTCTGCATTTTATTTCTTTCTGCAGAGCAGTCTTCAAAAGAAACAAAGTTTCATTCATTCAACAATTGGAAAGAGATGATGTCTGTCTGAAGTCTTAACTGTTGTTTTCTTTAAGGTTAACAAAAAATCAGTTCTCATCAATAATTTGTTGGGTGGAGTTGGGTTGAGTGTACTTAACAATGGAGAAAAACAATTCTAATTTCAGATGCATCTGTAAGAGATATAAGTAAAATCCATCACAGGCCTTCTCTTAACATCTTGTGCTTGTGGGATAGTTAGTTCATGGCATGTTGTCAAAGCTTCTTTGACCAAGTAATTGATAGATTGATTCTCATCATTCCCATTCCTGCATCCAAATTTAGATGAACTTTATACATTCTTCAAACTAACAATTGAAGGGATGTGCATCATTATTCAACTTTTTCTTAACAGCTTAAGCTTTTGAGACAGATGGTTTAATGATGCAATCTATTTTCTTTGATTTTTTTAATGATAACTTTGGGTATGAATGTTGACTTTCTTACAATTGAACCCATGCATTTAGAAGATTAAGATTTTGAGAACATTGAAAAAATTCTTTTGCTGGATAATTTTTTGATTGATTAATAACACACCCAAATATTCTTCTGTACGTAGTATTTCTGTATAGTAGATTTAAAGAATTCCTTAATTGGCTTCTTTTGCATCAGAATACAGACCAAAGGCAAGTATCCTTAGACCAAGATCAGAGCTCAATGCTTAAAGTGATTTGTAATCAAAGAGATCGATTTAGGACCCGCTTGCGAGAGACAGAAGAGGTATGTTTATAATCAACCAAATTTTAGATTATGGATATGACAGTGTAACGAGTGTTGACTTGGGTGAATTTTTCACTTTTAATAGGAAATAAGGCAGTTGAAGGAGAAGATTGGGGTATTAACAGTGGAACTGGAAAAGAGCAAAGCTGATAATGTCAAACTATATGGGAAGATTCGTTATGTACAAGACTATAATCATGAGAAAGTGATTTCTAGGGGTTCTAAAAAGGTTTTTAATGTGTTCTTAAAACATCATTCTATTTCAGTCTTCAAGATAACCTTTTTCCCTTTTACCCTGAACTCAAGATTTGTTTGTGATTATATGTACAGTATGCTGAAGATCTTGAAAGTGGTTTCGCGTCAGATGTTGAATCTAAATACAAGAAGATATATGAGGATGATATAAATCCTTTTGCTGCATTCTCAAAAAAGGTGACTTAGCTTGGCTGCTGTAATGAAACACGACATTTAAAAAATAGTTTCATGCATTATAAGTTTGTATGTATTAGTGTCACAGCTTTACATGTGCATATGTTGAAACTGAAGTGTCTTTCTGTCCAAGATAACTAAAAGCCTAAAACCGCAGAAGAAGATTCTTGAAGGAATTTTCTATCTATTTTAAGGTTGATGCTGTCAATCGCAACTTGTTCATAACTGTTTGTGTTTGTGAAATAACTTTAGTTTTCAGATGTATTATTACTGATATTAAAAAACAGTATATGTCTGGTCAGTAGGTACAGGGAAGAATGCCTTTTTATGTCCTTGATTGAAAGTCTAAACTTTGTTGTTTAAACATGCATTTAGATAGTTGTTGTTGCCTGTTGGAGCTATTGAAAACTGGATTCTCCTTACGTATAGATCTCCCTCACCCATTCTGCACCTTACCTAGAAAAGTGAGGGCAGATTAGGATTGGATGAAAGATAAGGAAGTAACTGGTTAGAAACATGAAAAAGTTATCTTTCACTGTGTTCTCTCTTCAATGTTATTTAATTTTAATTATGAACTGTTCCATCTATTTTTCATGTAATTAGGAAAGGGATCAAAGATACAAGGAGTTGGGATTCAGGGACAGAATTACACTTAGCAGTGGACGTTTTCTCCTTGGCAACAAGTATGCTTGAAGGCTTCTGCAATATTTTAGACATTCTCCAGTGCTCCTGTTTTCTTCTGCTTAAATAATTTGTTAACTCGTTTGATAATCCCATTCTTCTGCTTAAATAATTTTCTAAACTTCAATAGCATTTTATTTGAAGTTTTAACTTTCGACTTGGGAAGATCAAGTGTATTATTCCTTCTTCATTCTTACACATGTTACTGTTAATTTAATTGATAAAGAATCCTCCTTTTGCAGGTATGCCCGAACTTTCGCATTCTTTTATACCATTGGATTGCATATCTTGGTCTTCACCTGTCTCTACCGAATGTCTGCTCTCAGTTATCTTAGGTAAAATATCTGATGACTAATTTCACTGTTATAACTACTGTACATGGATTTCAGCCACTCTCACCCTTCTCTTTTCCTGCAGCAATGGCCCAGAGGAATTCCTTGTTGGAGAGAAAAACGTTGATCTTCCGCGTGGACCCTAGTGGATATGCAACTCAGTTTTCAGCTGTTGATTTCTCAAATTGAACATTACATGTGGTCGAAATGCAACCTCTTTTCAATGGTCATTTTCAACTCAATTTTCAGTGATCGATTTCTCAAATTGAACGGTGCACATGGTCGGTGTGCATCCTCTTTTCAGTGGTCTTTTTTAACAGATGGAACGATAGCATATTGTCAATATTAAAATATCAAATGTGTTGTACATATATGACTGTGTTTTACTCTAACAATGTTGCAATGAAATATAGAGGCATTTTTTTTTCTTAAACACGACAATGGCAAAACACTGTAAAATCGTTGTTGACGGACCCACGAAAGAAGGATGGACTGAAAATAAATTGACTTACATAATTATATTAATTAACAAATTATAAATGACTTTTATGGGTTTTTTGACTAATTGAGGTTAGGTATTAAATTCTGTAAAATTATACTTTCAATAACTTTTTATAAAAATAAATTTTATCAATTTAATTGTTAAGGAAGAGGGTTGTGTTAGCTGTTTGATAGTCAACGTGAAACTCACCTTTATACCAAACATGGATTATTCATCACAAATTTTTGCTAAAATTGTGCTGAATGGGTCGACTTTGTTAAAGTTTTCATGAAATAGGACGTACCCCTCCCCCAATAAAATAATGGACAAAACGTTCTATTGTTCATCTGTTTGTTTTTCTAAGTCGTCTCATGGTCCTCATGATGAGCATATCTTATTGGTACTAGTAAGAGTTAAAAATTAAACCAAATCATTTTTAAATCGCTAAATTGATCCAAAATAATTGAAAATCTTTAATATTGAAAATCTCAAAAATTAAAAATCTAAAAAATTGCATATTTTTTATGGTTTGATTTGATTTTTTGACCTTGTTATAAAAAAATCAAACAAAATCACAAAGGAACTTAACCAAACCAAAAAAATTGATTTGATTTGAATTTGATATTATATTTAAATTGAACTATATTTTTATTTTATTTTTGGTTCATACGATTTTATTTTATTTTTGACTAAAAATCGAATAAAATCTCACCTCCAATACTCCTAATTTGTAGTACATTTCATTGACCGGGCTTCACACTAAATAAGCAAAGAATTGAAGCGTTAGTGTCTTGGTTCTTACCGTGTGGTCCAAATGTTTGAACTGACAAAACGTTCCTAGGCACAAGGATAATGGTTCTAAACAAATTAAAATACGTTGAGTGGAATCAGTTCGTACTATTTGGCTGCAGGGATTCGATAAAGATACAACGATTGTCAAGACTGCCAACAAGATAGCATATATAGTAAGTTGAGTGGTTGTTGAATTTCAAACAAACAGTGTCTTCTTGCAAAGTGATTTACTAAAAGGACTAAACTCCATTTCCAATAGTGAAAATTGATAACTACGCTAAATGTTTATTTCATGATGACCTCGGTAGTTTCATATTGAGGAGACCAACGCTACTTACATGCAAAGAATTCTCCTTAAGTTAAGTGGGTACACCTCTGCCTATTGTAACTGAACCATTCTTTTTCTGAGAAGACTTTGGCAAACTTAAAAGCAGGTCAATAATGTTTTTATGATACGGTGAAACAAAAAAATAAAAAGATTTGATTGATAGCTCTTGAAGTCACACTTCAAAGAAAGTTTGTTGTGTTATTTGTTGAAAAAGTTTGCCACGTGGTAACTGTTCTATTGATTTTATGGATGGTTCTACACTTCAATTGGGACTATATAGTTCCACTTTTGACCATACCCGAAAAAAAAGGTAAAGAAAGAAATATGTGCAAGCTTTGCTGTCATGTTCACCATGTTGCTTATTTGCAATGGAGTTTATGCCTACCCTAACTTCTGTGTGAAAATGAGAATTGTCAACTTCCTTCAGAAAAGGTTTGATATATTAAGTTAACTTATTTTGAACAAAAATTGCTTAAACTTATTCAAGGCAAAAGGCTCACAATCTTTCTCTTTATCAAGAATTGGATGTGTGTGAAGGAAGCAGTTGCCCATTACGTCAAGTCATCTTCAATTAGTTTCGGGAATAGAACAGAACAACAACTATATTTAGGAAAAGATTATTGAACAATAGTCATATAGTTATAATGTGATTAAATTAATTATTACTATTTTTATAAAGTGCTTGATTTTGAAATCAAACTTTAACTAACCGCAGCTTTTACTCTTTTTTTTTACTTGCCGTCCTCTTTCATACTCTTTGATTATATACCTCTTTGAATGATCCCAATGGGTAATAAGTGGTCAACACACAAAATTTTCTTGTTTTAGACCTCTTTGATTATATACCTCTTTTTTTTTTAAAGTTTTTCTTGTTTTAGAATCTAGTGATTTGTATTATGCACCCCAATTACGTAAAGCGATTTCCCAGAATAAAAACTACTACAAAGTTGCAAAGTGAACAACACTCCTTAATGTTTTTATCATAAATCCATTATTTTATTAGCAACATGATAGAAGCAAGAAGGAAGGGTGACCCATGCTAAAGGAAATGATGGATGAAGAAAAAAATCCATGATTTGAGGCTTGGTTAGTGGCATAACACGTGCAACATTTTTACATGTGAGGCAACAGATTTTGAGACTTGCACTTGCTTTTTGCAGCATTTGTAGATTGTAGTTGACCAACCTGCATTGAAGCATTTTGTCAATGGCATGATTGTGAGAACTGAAAGTCCCTTCCTTGCTTTCACTCTGCTACAGCATTTGCTCTCCCAACAACTGCCTTCAATTTTCTGAAACATTTTTTCTTCTTCCATGCATGCACGTACATATATATATATATATATATATATCGTTATGCTATGATCAATCACTTTTGAAAATCACATTTTCTCAAATATTACATTAATATTTATTTATTCTCTTTATTTAATTCTTTTTTATCATCTTATATCACTTATTATATTTATATTTTTTTTTCTTTTATCTCTTCCTCACTAGTTGTCAAATACATTTATGGGTATCCAAAAATTACTTTGATTCGATTCACTATGTTAGACATGTAAAGAATTATCTCTTTCCCGGATCTTAAAGTTAACATCATAAAACATGAATGAATATTAGAAAAATAAAATATTAAAAGTTTCAAGTTTTAAGGATGGAATTTATATTTTTAGGAGCATTTATATAAAGTTTGATATCATAATTTTCTATATTAATTAAAATCATATTACCAACTTTATAATAAAAAAAATTAATTACTTGAATACTGTGAAGATTTTGTAATTTAGAGTTACCTAACGCTAACCTGGGACCCTTACTGTAGTTAATGATACCTGCTGAGGTTTTATTTAATAGGCCGTACTATTTTTCATCTACTTTCAAGAGTAACATATATCAATCAATACTTATAAAGATTTCGTACATAGCGCAGATATTATATTTGTAGTTAAATTCAATATATTAAAAAGATAAACTAAAAAATAGTTAAAAATATTAATTTAATTGGTGATTTGATTTATTAAAAGTATAACTTATTTAAAATGAAAAACTTTAACTTAAAAACATGGAAAAATTTGTTAATTGATCAAACTTATATTATTGTGATCTAGTCTTTCGTATTATATTTGATTTTAGTAATAGTTTTAAACATTAACTATAAATTTTCAAATTATATTTTTAATTAACATTTAATTAGAGATAAAAATACTAATTTAATTTAATATAAGCATTCAGAAAACTCAAGTCAGAAAATAAAAGAAAAAGCATAGTATATCTCCTTTTCAAAATAAATTTAAACTTATTAAAGACAACAATCTAATCATATATAGGAATCTAAATGAATGATCACACAAATTTTTCCACATTGTAAATATATTCTAACTGAATGAATTATAAGAGATGATTCTTAAAAATTTTAAAAATATAACATTGTTTTTTAAATAAAAAAATTCAAGCATATATAATTTAAACTATAATTTCCTTTACTTTCTTTTCCAATAGAACTTACTCCGTATAAGTTAAATTAGTTTTATTGCGTTAATAGTACTAAATAGAAATTCATGTACTGATGAAAAAAAATAGTGACTGATAAAAAAAAATGGAAATTCATGTGGCAAATTACATGGTTGGTTAAAGTAATAATTAAATATAGTACTATTATTTTTTGTAAAAGAGAAAAAGAGTTGAAGGTATTCGTGAAATGAGAAATGGGGAGTGGGTGCTGTTGAAAACGCCATAGGACATGATAACAGTTAACAAACTACACACCACCAGCCCTATTTACTACCATATTACCATGCATTATTTCACCGACAATCACGGATACTTTACCCCACTATTTAATGTTTCCATATTGCTATCTATCACCATTATTCATACACACTTCAGATAAGTACCCATAAACAGGCCATGCAGATTGAGAAGAAAAAAAAATTGGCAAAACTTTCTTTTTGCTGTTTGATTAATTCAAATAATGTAATAAACAATCACCATAATCACATTACCTTTATCACCTAAGCCCAAGTTGTGGGTTTGTTTATTCTAGTACATCAAAGTTTAAGAATAAGAGAATCATAATCCCCTCATAATTAATATCCAAACAGCTCCAGCAAACACTCAAAAATTATTGTCCTTATTTCTAGCTAGCTGGTACCAAAAAACATTTTCATCAAAGCTTGTCCTCCTCTCGTTACTTACAGGAATCAAAATAAAGAAAAGACTTCAGTCAAATGAGTTTGAAAATTTTAAAAAATAAATAAAATCAAGAGACAAACATCCCTCAAATCTCCTTTATTTTTTTATTTATCCAAAATAAAAGAAAACCATAATAAAGTCTCTCTGCAATAAGCCCATGTGAATTAATCTCATATCATTGTCACATTGTTTGCCATGTGGCCTACATGCAAGCCTTTACACCAACACCACAAAGCAGTACTACACAGCAGTTTGAAACTCCAATCTTCAAAACCTAAATGGCCTCATAGCTTTCATCAAATTTCCAAGCCATGCCAATCCATCGGGTATTCATTTCAATTGCATACAACGCTACACAATCCAAGGGCAAAAGCAAAACCTTCTCAAATTTAATTGAGTAGATCCCCCCGTTAGGCTTTTAATAATAGAAACCAACCAAGGCAAATTGACTAAAGTGGGTTTCTTTTAGAAACTTATTCTTAAAAGGAGTCTGTTTTAAAACTTTTTTTGGAGGGGATTACTTGTTGGAGTCATTTCGCCAGTCATGTTGGCGAGTTGGACACGTGGCGGGTGATGGAAACTCGTCAGTGGAGTTGGCGAGACATGGATCACGTGGCATATTCCGCCATTCGTAATGGCGAAATGTTTGTTTGTACAGAAAATTTTTTGAACTTAAATGGGTATAACTTTTGATAAGAATGACCCTTTATGTTAAAATGCTCGAAATTGGATGAGGAATCCCCTAACAAATGATTCTAGGAAATTTGGTCAACTCATTTTTCCAAAAAAAACAATTCAAAAATAGCATTTCAGATAAAAAAAAATGTCAAAACGGAGGCCCAATTATCTGAAATGCTATCTATCACCATTTTTTTTATCTGAAATGCTATTTGATAGCATTTAATCCTCAAAACGGAGGCTGGTCTACCTCTATCTATATAAGAATAATGACTGGTCTACCACTCTTAAATAAATACAGAAGCCAAACCGTGTGCAGATTTTCTTGCAAATTTAGACCATCATTATTCTTTATCTTTTGTTCAAAATCTTCCCTCTATGTTAGTCCTCATTGCTGCAGAGGATGTCTTATTCTAGAAAATTATTAGTAGGAATGTAGTTTTTAAAAATAATTACTTTTTCAAATTTAAATATAATAGCCCATTTTTTTTTATAAAAAAAAACACGATTTACTTCAAATAAATATTACCTCGTTAGACGATACCAGCCCACCAAAATTATTTCTCTATTCCAGATCGTTGTTCAACCCAACCTGTGCCATTTTATGTTTGTGTAGATATTATTTCCATGACTACGAACGAGTAGGTTCTTTATATGTTTTGGGTTAATCTATTAAAAATATATAAATGATAGTATTAATTGTGGTAGGCACTGCTTGTGCTTTGGTTCAGGCTTTATTTCCCAATTTTAGAATTGTTTATAAAAATGTATTTGATCACATGATAGGGTAATTCATTACATCATTGGAGGATGTCATCATCCATTTCAATGCTGCCAAACTAAAACTAGCAAAGTTACTTAATACTTAATATCCTTGTTATATAAGGTTGGGTTGAGAGTAAAGGGTGAAAGAATAGAAGGATGCGTTGTGGGTTTGAATATTTTTATTAAAAAAAACTAATAAATTAATAATTAACATTTAATGATCGTTAAAAAGATGTGTATGAATTAATTAAAAGTGTCATATATAAGGACTGAGGTAATATCTTTTAAGTTTCAACAAAATTTTACTTAATAACTTTTTTAAAATCCTACATTATTTTTAAAAAAATTTACACAATATAAAACTGTGTACTCTTTTCACTACATAGACTTTTCTTGATTTTTTATACTTTTATATGATCGAAAAATGTTAAAGTAATTTCACAAAAGAGAGAAACGTCAAGCATAATTTTATCAAATCTTAGGAAGTGTGAATTCACAAGCCTTCAGGCAGGTTGTCAATGAACATAAAAAATAAGTATAATCATAAGCCCTTAGATATAAAAAAAAAAGTTAGAATAACGACTATTTAAGAAAAAAAAATGGTAGAATATTACTTTAGGTGGTTCCAGCATGTATAATACAAAATTTCCATATGGGAGAGTAACCCTATAGATAGAGGTAGAGGGGAAATTGATTAAAGTTATAGACAAAGTCATTAAAAAGGGGCCAATAGTGTGTATATAAACATGATTCATAATACAGCACTATGACATTGTTTGATTTTGTTCTGGCTTGGGCCTCTGGCTCAATCCACTGAAATAGGCTGCTTAGTCCTAAAAGTTGAGCCAGCCCAAGTAATGAGTTGACCAAAGTCACAGCAAAAGCTCATGAATAGTAGATTGAATCTCTGTTTGTAGTAAAGTCATCTTGAGGAGATATAAGATGACTTGTATGATTAATGGAGAAGGAAAGAGAAAAAAAGTTGCAGATTTGATCCCTTCTCCTAATAAAAATTAACATTCTAGCATTTGTTGATATAAAAAAAAAAAAAAAAAGTAAAGTCCTCTCGTTACTACATCAAGATAAGATAATATTACCTCTAAAGGTACCTTTAGTCTTTCCATAGACAATTCAGCATAATTCACACACATGAAGTGTGTTATTGGATTGAAATGATGGAAATAGAGAAAAGATATTTAAATTAAAGTAAAATATAGAAAATGTAAAGCACATGTGGGACCCACTCTATTTCTCTCCTTCCCCTCTCCCAAACACACTCAAATATAACCAATGTGAAAGCACCGCACACTTTGGTCAATTTCAACCAAAATTTGGTCAAAACTAGAAATCTCATTTAGGACACATCATATTTATACAACTCACTCCACCTAAAGAGAAAAGTCTCGGTTGATGCGGTTGTTGTATGAGCCCTGACAGTCATTGCCATTCTTGTTTCTAGATTCTCTTTTATCTTTGATTATATTTTTACTTTTCACTGCTTACTGAAACATAGATTGCAATCAACCTGGATTTAACTTTAGGGTAGTAACTCATGTTGTACTAATGGATAGATCTGTTTGCCTTTAATGCTGCAAACTTGAAGATTTAAAATATTTTTCATATAACTTCTTTTAGGAGTATACATAGCACTGCGAGTTAAAGCTCATTCCCTGCTGATATTTTATACAATTAATTCTTTTGGGGATGGATGAAGTATTCTAGATAAGATAATCAATTGGTGCTTGACTGACTTCGAATTTTTCTTGAGTATCAAGCACCATCTTAATCCAAGATATAGACATTATTTTATTATTCCCATGTCTAACAAGACAACCAATATTATAGGCTATGTTCAGGTTATTGCTTATATAAGAGGCTTGCTTCAATGAAAAAAGTGGAAATATAGGGACTAATGATAGTATAACACGTTAAATCCAAATAATGCCACTGGCTGGTAGCAAATTATGTCCTGTATAAGTACTAACTACTAACTAACTAGCACTATCCCTTTCCTTACCTAGTCAATAATTTTCTATACAACCATCTTCAGTGGTTGGAAAGATGAACATCATGGAAATGTGTATATGATATGTGATATGTCACTTCTTCAATGAAACTATTAGGCCAAAGCTCATCATGTCAATGGTCTCTCTATGTATCAACAACCACCACCATCAGCTGGCTCAATAGAACTTAAAAGGCCGTTTCCTCTTAACTGCATGCAGTGATCTTCAGCATCCACTTGAGCACATACTATCACCACTGCTAGTCCATTATAATGTGCCTCCTGCATGATGTTAACCGCATTATCAATGGTCATTCCTGGTATCACCTTCATCAACACTTGCACAACATATTCTCGCTTGTTGAAGTTGTCATTGTGCAGCAAAACTCGGTAGGGTGGGGATGTTTTCCGCGATTTCCTGGCAGAAAACATGTCATGAAGTTAAGGATTGATCATTCTCTTTTGTTTTATAACATGCGATGAAATGAGACAGGAATAAACAAAGAGAGAAGAGTCAGCACATGCAGAAAGACAAGAATAAGTTTCCAGAAAACAGACTTGCCTAGTTGCCTACTTCATAATACAAGTCTTTTCCAAAAACAAGTGAAAGAAACAATTCAATCACTTTTCTTTTGACAACTATGCCTTGGCTCATCTCAAAAGCAAATACAGTAGTGGATCTCTAACAAAATGTTAAAGAGGAAACTACAAGAAAGATTTTTACCCTCATTATTAACATGCTATAGACACACCTTTGGCATTTCATTACTTTCACCAAGCTCAATTCCAAATATCCAATAGTAGTATTATTGCCTTGATTAGTATTGTTCAGTAGACAAAAACAGGTCTAAAAACTAAACTTGATATCTGGCTGTAGTAGTTTAGTTCAATTGAAGGATGATTGTGAAATATGAACAAGTAATTGTTCTTAGCCCATAAGAGAAACCTCTTAGCACATCTTACAGTAACACAGTGGGAAATTAAGGGTCCAAGTCTGTACTTCAGTGGCAAAACCTATGTTTTTCAAATGGTTTAACAATTATTAGAAAGTAAAATGAATGCAAGAAACAAAATGAAACGCAAATACCATATCAGTGCTTCTACTTGGCCTCAGTTTAAGAATAAAATCAAATGCAAACAAGAAGATGGACTAAAGATGAGAAAAGGAAAAGGTTAGGGGGGAAAAGAAGGAATTGATATACAAGAGTTCAATCCAAACAGAGGAAAAGATACCCTTTAGATGAACTGATTCTTCAATTTAGATAGTTGTCACATAACATATTTCCCTTTTTATATTCTTCAATTTAGATCCCAAAATATAATTTGCGTTGAGTGTTGACAATAAATTAATTTCTGTCCTTGAACAAGGGATTACAGTTTCTCAAATGTAGCCTACCCCAAAATTCCTTTTCTGATCTAACAATATATTTGAATGCATAATAACTGGGGACTTAAACATAACAGCTCAACTATCTAAATTGAAGAACAAAACTTACCTAAAAGCTTAATCTGTCAGACAAAAGGTTCTGATTTTTATTTCCAACAGAGACTATTTTAGTTTTTAGGAACCAACTCACAAGAGCTTCTCTTAATTTTATATGAAGCATTTTTCAAGATATTTCCTCAATTCATCAATATAATGCTAACATAGTGTTAGATTCCTCTCAATTGTGCAGATGTTGTTGGTTACCTCAAGTCAAATTCAGATTCCCGACCAGGTGATGTTGTCTCTATGGTTGGCCTCTCCAACAACCCACCACCTTTCCCTAATATTCCAGTGGCTGCCACTGTCATTACAACACTCCGATCTTTGCTATATTTCAAAGGAACATTTTTATCTCCTGCGATTACAAAACTAATAGCAATCAAAATATGAACCCTTTCGATTTACTAAGGGTGCATAAAATGAAAATTATATCTAGTAACACGAAATCTTAGAATTGAAATATATGGTCGAGTATAATCTCTTCCTCAAATTTTTGGAAAAATAAATGTCATAAATATAAACAACTAGTACAACATGTTCATTAAAATAACAGAATGAAAAGTAAGCAAATAAACAGTTTTGAATGCAACCCCTATGTTAAAAAATAAAAAAGGAACATAGTTAGAAAGTGGACATGGTATAGTACCAGGATTTGCTGCGTTGAATACTTGGTTGGGTGAAAGAGCAAGTGCACTGCATAATGCAGCTTCCATTGCTGTTCTTTCAGTGTCTTTTGTGGTTGTTGGCACTTAGTAGTTAGCACCTATAACAATAGAAGGGTAGCATGTAGTTCTAGTGTAAGAGAAAAAATCCAATATTGTCTTTGTCGTTACCACACTGATTTTTTGGGTGGGTGAAAGAGATTTTGTAAGGTGCACACTGAATTTGGTTTTACACGTTAATATAGTGACACGTGTACATCCGAATTTTTGAGGCTAGTATAGTGCTCTTGGGATAATACAAATTGTTTTATGGTCTGAGAAGAAGGGACATAAAATTTTGGAGACCTGCACAAAGCCACCAAGGCACGAGCTAATATGGCTGAAGAAATTACTTCAGG
This sequence comes from Glycine max, assembly GCF_000004515.6. Taxonomy (NCBI): domain Eukaryota; kingdom Viridiplantae; phylum Streptophyta; class Magnoliopsida; order Fabales; family Fabaceae; genus Glycine; species Glycine max. Next base: position 8,218,616 of record NC_038243.2, on the reverse strand, counting down.
GGTTGAAGTTTGGACAAATTGGTCTGTAACACATGTACAATTAAAAGACCATTATTTTGCCACAAAATGGTCATTTTGTTGTCATGTAATTCTTCGGGTTGTCTATAGGTTTTCGTAATTTTTACTTGAATCTTTATACTTTAGTTTGAATTTGTAAATCCTTGTAATTTCAAAATTATTAGAAATTGATTCACTGCTTTGTAATGATCTTGAAATTATTGAGACTACTGAAATTCTAAAGTATAAGAATTAAAATAAAAAATGAGAAAAAATTATAGGTATTAAAAATATATTTAAATTAATTTTTTTTGTATATATAGCAGGAGGATAGAAATATAATGGTAAAAAAAAGGAAAATTTGCAACAAAAAAAAGGTTAAAAAATGGAATCGAAGTTCTGCTTATAAGGAATTTCTAAAATCCTTTGCCCGTTTAATAGCAAAAAAATCCATTAGAAAAAACATTAGGAGAAAGCTTGCAACGCACAAAGTAATGAGAAATACTTCTATCCCAAAGAATTTTGTGGGTAAAAATCTATAATCGATAATTCTTGCTCAGTGCTCAATCCAAATTCAAATCAATCAAGCTAAAAGAGCATGCTTTCGCAGTTATACTCCTTTTTAACTCCACAACCTCTAAAATTAATAGTCACAAACAGCATATTTACCCGTAGTTGCCAATTACTTTTAAAAAAAAAAAAGAATAGAAATCGTGAATCTATTTCACTTCTTGCGCTTATCAATAAATACCCTTTTTTGTCGATAAAAAAGAAAACACTTTCAAATAACAAAAAGAAAAAAAGAAAAGAAAGTGCTAGTTCATTTTTAACACGTAAAGGTTATATAAGACCCACTTGTGCACTTGCGAAAAAATCACGAGCACTGACAGACAATTACTTAATTCATTCCATTTTTTGTTTGCTGCACCCCAAATTCTCTAATATTCCATTTTTATCCTTCTTCTATGTAGACACCTTCACCCAGCCACAGTAGTGGATCTACAGTGATGTGAGGGTGTGCACTTGTGTCTCCTTATTTTTTAAAAATCACTAAATTTGTAAATAAAATTTTATATTTTTATATTTTATTTAATCTATATTTATATAATTGAACCTACTGATTTTATTTTTTATAATTTACACTCACTGGCTTAGGATCTTGAATCCACCAATATTAAGCCACCTTCCCTCATATCTGTGCGCGTGTCACTTAATCATGACATTTATCGCATGCGCAAATCTGGGTGACGAAGAGGTGATTATAGCATGATTAATGGTGTCACGGTTAGATGACACGCATACGTAACTTCACTTTGTCACCTCGGCGATATGGTTACAAAATGAGTAATTCATAATAATGATCTTTAATATTTAAATTTAAAAACATGTGGTGAAACATTTTCTTTAGTGTTTACTTCTAAGTTATATTCTTCTCAACTCTTGTTAAAATTGCAATGCATAGGTATACGACCTTGTCTTGCCAAAAAACATGTGAATAAGATAACCTTTTGTGTGTCCCTAGTAAGCATGTCCAGGACTAAGGACCTGTTTTTTAAAGCTTTTTTTTTTGTTTGTTTTTTAAAATACCTTTTTAAATAAAATAAATACTTTTGTACATTTTTTATGTGTTTGTCTAAATCATTTTTTAATAAAAATAAATTTCTACTTTTTTTAAGAAACAAATGTTGTATACTTTTTAAAAAGTATTTTTTTTTAAGATAATTTCTTTTTTAAATTTACAAACTGACCCTAGATTAAATAAGTAAACACTTAAAGTTAAATCTTAAATCTTAATGTAATTTTATAGAAAAAATCCTTAGTAACACCTCCAAGAATTCTCGTACAACCCTATAAGTCATGTAATTTTCTAAAGTCTTCTATGATACCGATCTTAACCCTCGATCATAATTTTAAACTACATTAATAGCATTAAATGTTAGTAGCCTAGTATTACCTCCAGACTCAAATATATACAAAAATTAATTAATTTTATGTTAATTAAAAAAGTTGATTGAAATCATTTAATTCTTATAATTATATTTGTTTCTAAAGTATCAATTATCGAAATTTAATATTAAAAGTAAAAAGGAATCATTGAACTATAATTACACTTAATTGAAGGATATTTTTAGAATGTTATTACAGGTAGTTAAAAAAATTATATTCGAGTATAATTTTTTTTGTTATTTATATTTAAGTCATTAGACATGGCAATGGGACGGGGATGGGTATTGTCTCCTCAGTCCTCGACCCCGACTTCCCAACATATATACATACTTGGTCTTTAGTATCCGACTGATCAAAATTTGTTACCTCATTCCGTACCCGTCGGGTATCGGATATTCATGTCTGTCTCTTGTTTAGATTTGTAATTTTTTTTGTAAAAAAATTATATTGAAAATTTGATTTAAAAAAAAATTGATTGTTACACGTTTATTTTTAACTATTTGTATTTGCAAAGCATTTGTCTACAAAAATCATTAAGAAAAGAATATTAAATTATATAAAAATTATAAAAAAAATTAACAAGTAATTAATAAAAGATACGGGAATGAATATGTGACAGATAGTGACATCCTCATCCCTGACTCCGACCCCGATTAAAAAAGTCGGGTAAGTCCCAAATCCGAACTCGTACCTGATCAACTTGAATATTCTTTATCAAAATCGGGATGAATTTGGACGAATACCCATAAATACAGAGTTAAGTCCATTTTAATATCTTGAAATCAACTGGTCAAACAATCGAACTTAGATATTAAGAATCTAGATTCCATTAGGTAAATTATTGAGATCAAAGTGAAAGTCAATATGTGCCGGCTAGTATGCTGCTTTATGAATGAGATGAATTTTTTTTTTTTATAACATGAATGAGATGAATAATTAAAGATATCTCCACATGTAACCGCATCAAACTCTTATGTACCATGTTCAATAAAAAAAAAACTCTCGTGTACCATTCTTGCTTCTTTTTTTTTAAAAAAAAATTAATGTGTATTATTTAATTGACTTTAATCTAATTGGAGGCTAAAATGAGTTCTTTCTTTATTAATTTTCAACTTGTCTTATATTTATCTTTTATATCATTATACGTGTATCATGAATGTCAGCATGCTCCTCTTCGCATACTCTTGATTCATTCAAACCAATTTTATATATTTTGGAGAACTTCTCAAAAAATGAAAGGCTATTTTTTTTTTACTCCAAAAGGACAGGTTAATTCAATATTTATAGTATATAGGATGGATGGAAAGGAGGAAAGGAAGAAAGGAGAGAAAATTAAAATTTTGAATTGAAAGAAAAATAGAAGAGTTTTTTTTTATTTCTGTTTTTAGATGTAAAATTTTCTTACTTTTCTTTTAATTTTCTCCCCCAACTAAACAGAAGAAAAAACATTACTTTTATTTAGAGGAAGAAAATACATTGTTATGTGTTTTCTTTTCTCTATCCAATAAAACATACCATTAATTAAAAAGAAAATCCTTTCATGCTGTTGTGTTTATAGCTTCTTTGTTGTATCATCGGAAACAAAAACTTCTTTGTTATAACGAAATGATATGGTTCACATGGATAGAATTCAATCTTTTATTATTATTATGGTTGGTATTAAGTAATCTTGTTATACAAGAATGTTTCTCCTTTTAATATAATTTATTTCATACATAAGATTAGATCTTAAATTATTTAATTAAGAAATATTAGTCATTATCAATTATGTAAAAAGTAGTTGATTTCATATTACTTAACTTTTTAATGTAATTAATGTAAAAATTTCAAAAGTTTTTCATTTAAGCAATTAGTATTAAATAAAGATCGGTTGACTCTTATTTAATCTTCATAAGTTAAACTTATAACACACAATTAAAATCTCAATAGTATAATTTTCATTTAACGATTATTGTGCACTAATTACATAAATGCATTAAAAAAAAAAAACTAACGGTCCTGAATTCGCTTCCACAATGAAAAAACTCATTTCCACAATTCCATGTTCATTGGCATGGAAGAATGTAGAATAAGTTCCTTATGCTTATACTTAATGTAAACAACAAATTCTCACTTCTTTATCGTATAAACTAGTTTAAGTCTCTTGAGAAAAGAAGAAGCAACCATATTGATTCAAGACTCCGTCCATCATATGGATTTTGCAATGAAAACGTTATTTATATGCTAGATTCTTCGTGAAACATATGATTAATGTGTCGTTAGGTAAAAGAAAAGTAAAACGAAACTTCAGGATCAACTAACACCACCACTTCACAGAATGCGAATTTGACATTCACAAAAAACAAAAAAAAAAAAGCGAATTTCACTATTTTTTCTTTTAGATTTAGTTCCGTCCATTCCGTAGATATCATATTCCCCTCTTTTCAACAAAAAAAATCTGTTGCCTTTTTCACTTTTGTTGAATATTAACAAATTAAGAAATATATAAATCCATAAACTAGTAACTTTAATAAAATGAAGTTACATAATAAAATCAAGCTCCGACAGCGAGATAAATGTTTGCTTTTGTGTAAATCTTGTCAACAAACATCTGTTTTGTGTTAATGCCAAAATGATTAAAACTTTCAAAATGAATTTATTTGTATTAATGTCATAAAGTCATGAATATACCAAACTTAGAAAATGCATTTACCTTATTCCGTCAAATTGAAACACTTGCCTCCTCTTCTTTCAAGCAATAGGCAATTGCACGTTCCACTTGTAACTCATCATTAATTATACGCCATTCATAACCGTCCATCACATAACCGATTAAACTCCATCAACGGTCCACATTGTCTGCTATAAAACGAAGGCGAATATAGCAGCACCACATAAATCCTCGGGCCCCACACATTACGTGTAATCGTGATCCATAGCAACACGAAATTATAGCCAAAAAGCGACACTTATTATTTTCGCCAATGATAATTGGCCACGTGGCTCCCAGACAGAAACCACCGACCTCGTAGGGCAAAGGTTCTTTGGTTTGGTGCGTGTTATTTTAGAACCTTTCATCGGATTACCGGTCAGTCACTGATTTCAAACTTCCACGACCATCTATTCCCTATATCCGCTTCCAATTTGTTAATTTTCATTCTGATACGATTCTGGGTATCGCCAAATTTCTCGATTTTCCGCATATTTTGGATTTGGAGGGGTTTGAAGAAATAACCGAACTTTGGAAGGAAAAACACAACCCCATATGATGCAACGCTTGGTTGATCATGTTCTTGCTGTTACTAAAGAGTAAGGCCATTTGATTCATCTTTGTTAGGTTTGAATATTTTATCATGGTTGTTGGATATCTATGTTTCAAATAAAATGGGGTGCCTGTTTTTTCTTTTTTTTTTCTTTTTTGTGGAGTTTAATTATATTATGATGGTTTTTGAGGCAATGATTCAATGATAAGGACGTGTTTGTTTTCTCTGTTGTTTTGACATAGTTTCTGTTTGGTCCTGGTTTTTCTTTTTACTGGTTATTATGGCTGTAATTCTGCTGATCCTCCTGGACAATGAATGTTTCGTATTGTTTTTACTGTTCAAATGGGTATCGTTTGTTTGATGGATTGGGTTGAGTCCTTTTGCTTCTGTTATGCTTCAATGCAATTCTTATAGCAATTTTTAAGCACTTTTCTTTTTCTTTTTCTTTTTCCTTTTTTTGGGGGGAAGCTATTTTATTGCTAATCTAAAAGATTTGGCTGAAACAATTCTGTTTAATTTTGTTGCTTTTCTACTGTCTTAACGCTTAAGGTGTTGATCAATTTAAAAGATCTTTTAGTGGCAAAGAATTTTGGAATCCTAATACTTTTTTGGTTTGTTGGAAGTGACACAATGCATTGATGTTTTAGAGCCATGGGGTATTCTATCTCAATGTCTTAATCAATTGTTTACTTGGCAAAGGATGGGCATATTTATCTGGTTTTTAGTGCAGGTCATTGAAGGCAATTACTTATGAGTCCTTAAATAATATTGTGAGGCTAATCAACGGAGTATCAGCCCTTTTGTTGGCACTACTACCTGGGAAAGCTAATATACTAGAAGGTATCCATGGTTGGGAACTCAAGCCAACTTTCAGGGGACCGCGATTTCCACGTTGGATGGAGAAGTAAGTTCTCATTATAACATTAGTAACTTTCTGTGTGATTTTTTTTTCTTTATTTTCTTATTGTTACTTAGTTGATTTTATATACTTGCATTTGTTGCTTTGTTATAACTCATGACTATTGGTATGGAGTAACAGAATCGCTATTTATTTGCTAAGGCCCAAGAGTCACTTGTTCAGTTATTAGATTTTTTTTTGTTAATATTCTTTACAATGCTGTATGTTCTATTATAGGTTTTTTTCTGTATCATACTATCATTTACCAAGTGGTTGCATGCATTGATGGTAATTTATAAAAGATGTACCTTCGAATGCATTAAGGTTTCAACCCTTAACCACCCCATGATACTGGTGTCATGCCTTTATATGCATATCCTTCATCTACCTGCTGTGCAGGTTGCTGCCTACAGTACATGGATATTAAAAGAATTATGAAATAATGCAAGTTGCAAGGAACTATATTATTGAAAAAACCAAATTTGAAAAGAAATGACTTGGGCTTCAAAAACCAGACAAGAAGAGAGAAGGAAAAAATTGAAAATTAGAGAAAGAAAAATTAGGACATATAGTGGAGCCAGAGAATTGGCAGAGATTGAAGTCAAAGTTAACTAGAAAATAATTGATGCCAATGAATTAGTATATAGGGATAAAAAGTGTAATTCTTTTAGTTATTTTCTTAGTGAGATATTGGAGTCTATCAGAGACTTGTGAGTTATTTTATTAAAAACTTGTAAACATATTTGACTATGTATTATGTTATTTCTTTTACATTTTTATACCTTATTTATTTTTATGTTTTGTTTTTGTAATTCTTTGAAAATTTAGAGTTCACATCATGCATTCTATCTCATTTTGGGATGCATGCCTTTGTTTACAGCTTAACAATTTGACTAGTTTGTTCATGATGTTGTTGTCCTTGCCTTGAATTTTGATTTTGCTTTCTTTTTTCTAGTGGTGTATCCTCTTTCAACCAGTTCATCCACGAACTTTCTGTGGATTCTGATAATTCAAGCCCTGAATACTCATCTGGAGAAGAAGATACTGATAGATATAGTGATAGATTCGATTTCCCTCCATCTCCCGCATCTCAGAGTTCTAGAACCTCAGAAGCTGGTTTTGCCAAGTACAGTAGGCATCAGATGGATTGGATCCAGTATATCATACTTTTGATTTGGTTTCCTGTAAAGTTATTGCTGTGGATTCCACTTCATCTTTTCCGGTTAGTTTATTATGGGGTGTCAAAAGCCATTTCTGTCTCTGGAAATAAGCGCCCTTCACATTTAAATGCACATATGAGGGTGCTAAGCCTCAAGGATCATATTATCCACCGTGCTACTGATAGGAGACGTGGAGTTGTAGAGGTTGTGCAACATTTCTTTATTTATTAATTTGTATTGTATTTGTTTGTGTTGTTTAGATAAATTTCATATGAGAATGTAAATTTTGTATTGCTAAGTAAGCTTATTTTGTGAATCAGGATCTTCATCTAGGCATAGAGTTATCTATAGAAGCTGTCTTCGATGTTGTTCACAAGGCAGCACATCTTCTTTTTTCGCCTTCAGAAGCTTTTGGGACATTATTCAGGTTGTTTTCATCTCATGAAAGTGACACTAAAGAAGATTGTGATGGTGTTGAGGACACCCCCATTTATACAGCTACACTAGGAGAGAATGACCCAATGCCTACGGAGAGGAATGTCAAGTATCAGCCTCTGAATACAGATGCCCGGACATGCCAGGATGTCATAACAGACCTTGGGTAATCTTCTTTATCATGCAGTTGCCTTTACATTTTGTTCTTTTTTTGCCTTGAAATCTTGATAGTCTGCTTCATGATTTATCATTCTATCTATGGCAGGTATCCATATGAAGCCATTCGTGTGATCACCGCTGATGGATATATTCTTCTTTTGGAAAGAATACCTAGGTAAAAATGTTCATTTTGATTGAAATTATGTGGATCTTCATAAATTTAACTATATAGCCCTTATGAGTTTTTTACTTTGATCTTCTGAGATAAAATGAAATGCATCACGGATGATTATTTTTTATTAATCACTTCAGAAGTCAGAAATGGATACAGCAGTGCATGATTCTAATTGGCATATTTTGATATCTCAACTATTTTGTCATTGTGTGGAGTGAATTACATCAGATATGTGGAATAATTTTATTACGGTTGGGAATTTGGGAATGTGTCTTATTCTGTTAACAAAGTTAATTTTTATAAACTGATAAGAATGTGGCAAAAATATGTGTGGAAAATGGTGATCATTAGGGATGCCATTATGATTTCTAGAAAAGGTGGTACCTTGCAGTGTGTAGTGTCTAATGCCTATTCTGACTTCCCAGGCGAGATTCAAGGAAAGCTGTTTATCTTCAGCATGGAGTTTTTGATTCATCAATGGGGTGAGTATTTTATCTCTATATTTGCTTAGTTTTTACTTGATTCTGTTATTAGTTTACTTATGAGTTAAGAGAGTCATACTGTATAGTTGTGTTTGAAAAGCTCAAGTTTTGAAGAACAAAAGGTTTTGCCTTAGTGTTGTTATGATGTCAGAATAAGCAAAATTTGTGCAGTAGATTGAGAAAAGCTTTTGTTGCATTATGAACTTTATATTTAAGTCAATAGGTGCATGAACCTTACATTCTTACTATTAGTAGGGTAGAAACAGTCTGGTAAATGGAATTGGCTTTATTTACTAAAGGCCAGAGCATTTATAGTATTTGAATTCTAAACTCACTATTGAGCAACTTGTCGAGAGATTTGTGCATACCCACTTAAAATTGTGTTTTTATTGCACTATTTGCTTGGGATAGTAATATGTCTTTATGCTAGGAATTGGGATAAAAATGGGACAATAGGTTTGCTTGTTATTATAATTTCTGTGATAATTTGAGCAGGCGTAAGATGGAGTGACATGGCCTGTAGTTCCCACATAAAGTCAGTGACAACTGGAAAATATTGAGTTTTTGCCAAAAGTCATGAGTGCAAAGGTGTCATGTCCTTTAGGCCAAAGAGAATTGTGCTTACAGTTTATCCTTAAAATGTTACCTCAAATGGCCATAGGGAGTGAGAATTCCCTTATAAGCCTCAAAGCCATATGAACTTCTTGATGCTTTGTGGTGTGTCCTTCATTTGTCTTTTTCTTGGAGATAATCTTGTTACCGAAATTATGTTTACTGTGCAGTAATGCAGTTACTTAAGTATCAATATTTTATATTTTAGGCCAGTATCAGGACTTCAGATTCATTTTTTAAAACTTCTCAACAATATGGTCAAATCATAGTGATATTCTAATATTTTTTTTTTCCCTGGGTTTCAGTTGGGTATCTAATGGTGTTGTTGGCTCTCCAGCTTTTGCAGCCTATGACCAAGGTTTGTTATATTTGTCTAGAAAATATCTGTGCTTTAGCAAACAATTCCTTTTTTTGGAATTATTACATAGTTTTGTTCTATCGGCAGGGTATGATGTGTTTCTGGGGAATTTCCGTGGTTTGGTTTCTCGGGAACATGTCAACAAGAACATATCATCACGTCAGTAAGTTCATAAAGCAAATCTCTATGAATATTTTTGAAAATTTTCAGAGAGAACGGAATGAAAAGAATAGGGATGGAAAAGTATGTGTGTTTGTTTTCCCTTAATAATATGTTTACTCCCAAATAAGGGAACTTATTCCCTTCCATTCTTTTCCCTTCTATCTTCCTCATTGCCTTTCATCCAATAAAGTGTGATTTCTGTTTGTATCTAATCTAGCTTTCTATCTTATGCTATTTATTCATGTAAGAATTGATGTAATGTAGATACTGGCGGTATTCCATCAATGAGCACGGGACTGAGGATATTCCTGCTATGATAGATAAAATTCATGAAGTAAAAACTGCTGAATTGAGGCTTACTAAACCTGATATTGAGGAGGAAACCGATGATGATCAACTTTACAATCTTTGTGCCATTTGCCATAGTTTGGGAGGAGCTGGTATGATGATGTATGTTATTACACAAAGGATAGAAGGGAAACCCCACAGACTTTCAAGATTGGTTTTATTATCACCAGCCGGTTTTCATGACGACTCTAACATCGTTTTTTCTATGGCGGAGCTTCTATTAGTTTTATTGGCTCCTGTTTTGTCTCTTCTTGTGCCTGCCTTTTATATACCAACCAGATTTTTTCGTATGCTTGTCAACAAGTTAGCCCGGGATCTTCATAACCTACCTGCAGTTGGAGGATTGGTTCAAACTTTAATGAGTTATGTTGTTGGTGGAGACAGCTCAAACTGGGTTGGAGTTCTAGGATTACCACATTATAACACAAATGACATGCCAGGAGTATCTTTTCGTGTTGCTCTCCATCTTGCACAGATGAAGCGCACTGGAAAGTTCAGAATGTTTGATTATGGGAGTGCATCTGCCAATATGAAAGTGTATGGTTCGCCTATGCCTTTGGACTTGGGTGAACACTACGGACTCATAGACATTCCTGTTGATCTTGTTGCTGGACAGAAGGACAAGGTGATAAGACCTTCAATGGTAAAGAGACATTATAAATTGATGAAGGGTGCCAGGGTAGATGTTTCATATAATGAGTTCGAATATGCACATTTAGACTTCACCTTCTCCCATCGTGAAGAACTCTTGTCTTATGTTATGTCATGCTTGTTGCTTGTGGATCCTAATCCAAAACATCAAGTGAATCAAAGGGTTGTAAGGTCAAGGAGGAAAGGACAAGTTGCAGCTAGTGGGTAGATTGTACAAAAACCGTATACAGTTCATACTTACTGAAGTTTTTCTGCCATTTCTTGCAAGAGTCTTTGTGGTGCATTGTGCATGTTTCAATATAGAGCTGCTCTGTATACTAGGGGTAATCTTTTCCTACAAATCTTTGTTTTCCGTTTGGAGGAAAAATAGACCTTGAAAATATGTTGGAAATGCACATTGTAAAATAGTGTACAACTGTACTGATTATTAGAACAGAACAAAGGCATTAGACTCTCTCTCTCAATAATTCACATCTTTTCAAAACTTTTGAACTTGCCACATAGTGAAACTGTTGTTACCTAGTAGTACAATTAGTGTTATGAGACGCAATATCACATTTTTGTGAAACTGTTGTTACCTGGTAGTACAATTAGTGAGGTAATTATCCCAACTTCACCTTATGAAAACTAGAAAAAAGAAGCATGGCCTCATGACTGGTCTCTACTCTTAATTCGTACTCTTTTTTCACAACATGAAAGGCTTTAAACAAGTAAACTTTCTTACCGTCAATTTTTCACCTTAAAACCAAATTTAAGAAGACAGACACTTCCTGAAAGTACTTCCCTACATAGATTATTCTGCAAAAGGAAAATTTCCTCATAACTATATCATCCAAGAAATTGCAATAAAGCAGTAATTGGACTTTATCTTTTGAGTCTCACTCATTCTTATGATGAAATTAGTTTATATATGAAGATGTGAAAGGAAGATTAAATAATCCATACTCCTTTTGGATCTAAATATAAGCAAAAAAAAAAAAAATTGGATTTAAATATAAACAAATACTAACTAACTTTTATCTCATTTAATAATAGTATTCTTATGTCTTTCATTTAATAAAATTTTATTTTCTGTGAATCATTTATTCCTATTCTACAAACACTACTATGAAAGATATTTTAAGAAGAAATTTTGAATTAAATGTTATTAATTGAATTTCTTATTTCATGTGTCTAGTAGATAAATTTACTTGTATTTAAGTTCAGAGAAAGTATTATATATCATCATACTTTTGGATAGATGAAACCATCAATGACAGAGTACTCGTGATAGAGTACTCTTTATGGAATGGATGCCTCATGGCAGATTTTTTGCACTTCACCGCTTCACAATTTTTCAAGTGTCCTAAATATAAGAAACACATTTGGTTGGAATTCAATTTCAATAGTGGATATTACAGAAATTCTTTCTTGCAGGTAAAACAGAATGTTAGAAGAAGAAAAAATGATGCATGAAGAAAGTGGTTAAGCCATCCTAAACAAAGCCAAAAAAGTAGTTCTTACATGATAACCAGACTAAAAGTACATCTAAAACGGTTATAGTAAAACCTATTTTGATAAGCCCTTAGTAATAACCAAATCAAAATTACATTTAAAGTGTATGTGTCTAACCCTTTGTTTATATTTTATGTTACTTTATTAGTATGATTTTTAATTTAAAATTTAACCTTTTTTCTAGGATAAAATAGAAGTATCACCCCTCAATTTTAGAACAAACAAATAAATGAGTAAGATAACAATCATTCTATTAATACACAAATTTAACCCTTTTTTCCGGGATAAAATAAAAGTACCACCCCTCAATTTTAAAACAAACAAATAAATGAGTAAGATAACAATCATTCTATTAATACACAAATTAACATATAATTATTTAACTTAAAGTAGGCTTAATTATATTATTGATTCCTTAATCAAGCTTATTCTCTAATTTTTATAAACTGGATTATCATATAACAACCCCATCTTTAATTATAAGTTTAGGTTTATATCAATCTTAAAAGCTAGCTCATGGGATAAGGGTTACCCCTCACTTATATATTCTAACTTATTTCATTTTTAACCCATATGATACTTGGATTTTTTTCCAAAAAGTTCAACTATCCAATCGTGCTTTTGTAAGCTCTTCCCACTGTTTTCTTTGCGTCCTTGGAAAATACAAACAATGAATGAAGCAAATTTGATATCTTGAGACACCCGATTGTGTGTTTGTGCATCATCCTTTCTTTTACCATAAAGTTTTTTATTTTCGGTTTTTGAATTATGGGTCTGGCTAATTTTAAATTTTAAGATACACTTGGTTTGCTCATAGTCTGTTATTGATATTGAATTTGCTTATAGGAGAAACAATCTGAATTTCTTCCATTAGTCATTGAGGACCACGTTGTTGGATTCATTCAGAATGGGTAAAATTTACTTCAATTTATCTCTTCTTCTTTTTTCCTTGTAAAATGCCTATGTCATCTCTTGCTTAGTTTTTTTGTGAATGTCTCATTGGTTAACCTTGTTGGGTTCTGGCTGAATCAATTCTTTACCTTGTTCTGGCTGATCTTTATAGTTGAGCTTACCTAGTGGGATAAGGCTTTCTTGTTGTTGTTGTGGTTCTGATTTATTATGATGAAATGAACTGCTTCACCTGCACCTTAGCTAATGATAGTGGCAGGTTTATTGGCTAAACTTAGGTTTGTGGTGCATTTGAGGGACTTTGGCGATGTATTCATTTTCCCAAAGACAAGTATAATGGAGGCCTCTATGGTGACTTTGTTTCTTTGCATCCAACCCTGAAGATAGCTGAGGAAAGAACCAGTGCAGTTGGATATGTGGTAGAGCGTTTGGGAAAGAAGATTCTAGGTATACAGAACGAGGTATTAATTATGATATGTATAAAATATTTTGATTTTTGCCATTCTTCTATGCTTTTCTAATGCCTAAGTACCTAACTTATGTTTTTTGTCCATGTTTTACAGCTTTACCCTGTGACATCATCATTCAGCTCACCCATTTTCTTTTCATTAGAGCATGTTGCAACTCCTTATTTTGGCATAAAGGTACATGGGAATATCTCTGGTTACTTCATTACCAAACTTGCTTTCTAATTTTTTGTACTTATTGCAAATGTTTGAAGTCATATATTCAGATTCGGCTGCGTGTACACTATGAATTCTGCCCAGGCCTTGTGCTGTTATCATATTTTGTACTCACGTCTTCTCTTCTAAAGCATGTTTAACCACAATTTATTGTTTTGGTAGAAAATCATTTTCCTCCTCACTTAATTTTGTGTATAAACTATTCCATGCCAAATAAATTTCATGGTAAAAACTTTCAAACAAATTAGTCAAGTACTATTCATTGTCAAATTGATCTTGCTTTAGTTTTGTGGAATGGAATGTTACCAATTTGCAATCTTAGTGTTGGCATCATTTTGAAGTTAATTGATGATTTGTCTTCAAGAAAATTTAGCACAACCTGATACAAAACAGATTCAACAGTGAAAGAAGAAAACAAGGGAATGAAGAAAATCAGAGGAATTACTCAATATTGATTAAAGGAAAAATGAAAAACTACAATAGAGGATGAAACCCCTAATGTCCCAGAGCTATGCTCCGCATAGGCAAAAACTATTCTTGCTCTTCCCCTCCTCTCACCAACACCTCATGATAAAAAGCAATAAACCCATAACAGAAAATATCTCTCATCTCTCCTCTAACAAACTCACAATCCCTTTTTTCCTAATTTGCCATCTTCTTCCTACGAGTGTAGACAATCCACTCCTTTGGGCTTTTTAATGTCTCATTTGCCAATGGCTCCTTAGGCCCAATGATCCCTTGATCCCTATCAATACCTCCTCCTAAAAACAACTGCTTGTCCTCAAGCTTCAATTCTAGAAATTGACTTCTCATGAGCACTTCTTCCTCCCAAGTAGCCTCTTCACTTGGTTGGCCTTTCCAGCTCACCAACTATTGAATTACCCTCTTCCCTCCTTTAGATACCTCCCTGACCTCTAGCACAGCCTCAGGTTCAGCTATTGCCACAGTTCCTTCTTCCAAATCAGGCAATAATTCAGTCTCCACGGGGTACCCTCCATGTGCTTTCTTCAGTAACGAAACATGGAATACCGGATGAATTCTTGATGTTGCTGGCAATTTCAGACGATAAGCTACCTCTCCAATTCTTTCCAACACTTCATAAGGCCTATAATAACGAGCACATAGCTTTGGATTGATCCGGTTTGTCACTGATGCTTGCCTATACGGTTTCAGCTTGAGAAAGACTATATCTCCCACCTCAAAACTCCTCTATGTTCTGTGTTTATCAACCTGATGCTTCATTCTTTCCCTGGCTCTCTCCAGATGGATTTTCAGTTGTCTAAGGATCTCATCACGATCCTGTAAATCCTTAAACACAGTTGCCACTCGAATTTCTCAAGGCACACTTCTCACTAGAGCAGGTGGTTTTCGCCCATATATGGCCTCAAATGATGTAATGCCAATGGACTCATGATAGGTGGTATTAAACCAATATTCAGCCCAAGATAAGCACTGAACCCAACTCCTAGGCTTGTCACCGATAAAGCATCTGAGATAAGTCTCTAAACATCGGTTTGTTACTTCGGTTTGACCATCCATTTGCGGATGATAAGATGTACTCATCTTCAACACAGTCCCTTGGAGTCTAAAAAACTCCTTCAAGAACACACTCATGAACAGTGAATCTCTATCACTAATTACAGAACTAGGAACTCCATGCAAGCGAACCACTTCCCTTATGAACAATTCAACTACTGTTCTCGCCGTATAAGGATGCTTCAGTGGAATAAAGTGGCTATACTTGGATAGCCTATCCACAACTACCAGGACAGCTTCATACCCTTTTGATCGAGGTAACCCAGTAATAAAATCAAGGGAAATATCTTCCCATATTTGTGCAGGAACTAGAAGTGGCTGTAGTAAACCCCCAGGAGCAGTGGTGAGGTATTTTTGTCGTTGGCATATATCACAATTTTGTACAAATTTCATCACATCCCTCCTCATGCCAATCCAAAATACATTCAAGGCTAATCTCCGGTAAGTTCTATAGAAACCCGAATGTCCACTTTGGGGTGTAGAATGAAATTCCTCAATCAACTTAGGGATCCAATTAGATTTGTTAGATATTACTAATCTGTCCTTGTAGTACAGGATTCCATGTCTGTAAGTGAAATCACCCTGATCAATCTGTCCATGTTGCAATGCTTCTATTTTCTTCTTCCATAACTCGTCCTCATGCACCTCAGCCACTAAAGCCTGACAATCCAGCCACACAGGCATAGACACCATGGAAGACAACTCCCCCAAACTTCGGGACAACGCATCTGCTCCTTTGTTTTCTAGACCAGGTTTGTAGACTATCTCAAAGTTGTACCCAAGTAACTTAGCTAACCAATTTTGTTGACTCCCTGTGGTTATCCGCTGCTGCAATAATTGTCTCAAACTCTTTTGATTTGAATAAACTACAAACTTTCTTCCTAACAGATATGGCGACCAGTGTTGTATTGCTAATGCCACTGCCATCAATTACTTTTCATAAGCGGACTTAGCTAAGTTTTTGCTTCCCAAAGCTTTACTAAAGTAAGCTATAGGCCTATGTTCCTGCATCAAAATTGCACCAATTCCAAGTCCAGAAGCATCACACTCTAGCTCAAATTTCTTTTCAAAATTGGGTAAGGTAAGCACGGGGGCTGTGGTGATCCTTTTCTTCAGTTCTTCAAACGCGATTTGGGTTTGCTCATTCCATCCAAAACCATCTTTTTTTGTTAATTCTGTCAAGGGTCTTGCCACCTTCCCATAATCTTTACTGAATTTACGTGTAGTAACCCGTAATTCCCAAAAATCCTCAAACCCCCTTCACATTTTTGGGTACAGGCCACTCCACAATGCTCTTGACCTTGTTTGGATCCACTTCCACTCCTTGTTGTGTGATGATATGCCCCAAATACCCTAAGCTCATTTTGGCCAAAGCTACACTTCTCCTTATTGGCATACAGGCAATGTTGCCTCAAAATTCCCAGAACAACTCTTAACCCCTCTATATGCTCCTCCCATTCCTCATGATACACCAAGATATCATCGAAGAAAACCAATACCCCACGCCTCAATAAGTCCCTAAACACTTCATTCATAAGGGATTGGACTGTCGCAGGAGCATTCATCAAACCAAATGGCATGACAAGATACTCGTAATGCCCCTCATGTTTTCTAAATGTTGTTTTTGGGATGTCCTCCACTTTCATTCTCACTTGGTGATAACCTGATCGGAGGTCCAACTTGGAAAAATATTTTGCCCCATGTAGTTCATCCAATAATTCCTCAATAATCGGAATCGGAAATTTATCTGGTATTGTTGCCTTGTTCAAAGCACGATAGTCGACACACATCCTCCATTGGTTACTCTTCTTTTTCACCAAGATGACAGGGCTTGAATACTCACTTTGACTATGCCTTATCCACCCATTTTCCAGCAGCTCCTTAACTTGCCTTTTGATTTCATTTTTTTGGTGATACGGGTACCTATAGGGTTGTACATTCACCGGTGCTTCTCCTGGCTTAAGAGTAATTGAATGCTCTTTCACCCTTTCTAGGGGAATACCTCTAGGTTCCTGGAATACATCTTCAAATTCCTTCAAAATCTCCTCCAACTCTAGTCGCTTCTGCTGGTTCAACTCACCCTCTCTATGTCCCTTTTCTTCATTCAGAATTCCCTCAAGTGATGCCAACAATGGTTCCTCGCCCACAATCCCTTTCAACGTCTTTGACATCCCACCTTCTTTGAATTTCATGATCTTTTTGGATCATTCAATTGTCATCTCCCCCAGTGAACGCAACCAAGACATTCCTAAAAAAATATCAATGTCTCCCAACTCGAACAGCACAGCATCGATCAGAACATTACCAGCTTCTGTCTCCACACAAATGTTTCGACAAATTCCACAGGTGTCAGCCTTGTGACCATCACCCATTAAAATCCTCATCTTCTTTGTATTCTCCCATCCCCAGCCAAAAGCCTCCACCAACTTCTTCGATACGAAATCATGGGTTGCCCCACTGTCCACCAAAAGCACGATCGGAATACCACCAACGGTCCCTCTAATCTTCATCATACTGGGGAAATCTCGATTGCCGGTGTCCAAGCCTCGCAAGGTCAACACACTGCATTTCCCTTCCAAAACGACATAGTCTTCATCACTTCTCTCGTTGTTTGGAGTCTCATCTTCCTCATATTCCACTTGGATTTCCTCATTCACCAGAATAAGCTTGAGTTGCTTAACGGGGCACTGATGGAGTGGCCCAAAGGGGCCACCACACTTAAAACATAACCCTTTTTTGCGCCTATCCAACAAGTCCTGGTAGGCTAAATGCTTACCTCCCCTGTCACGAGGCCTATTAAAATTTCTTTCTACACCCCCTCTTTCGCATATGGATCAGGCCCATTAGTTCCCACCTGAAGGCCCACACCTTTCAATCCTTCATGGCCTGTGTTTGATCCACTATGCTGGGATCTCGACACAAACCCGAAACCTCCTCCTCTTAGAGTGTCAACACGCGTTTTCCATCCACGTGACCCACGCTCTAATTCTGCCTCAAGCGCTCGCGTTGTATTCATGAGGCGCCCACGCGATATCGACACTGCCATGTTCAGAATCCTCAGACGAGCACAAATGTCTTCTCTCAGACCATTCATAAAGTAAGCAAAATACTGCCCCTCCATCAACCTTGGTACTTGAGCAACCAAGCTCTTGAAGCGTCGGATGTATTCTTCCACCATCCCAGTTTGGCATAATGACGTCAATTGCTCAAACACCGTCCCCTCCTCGATTCCACCGTACCTCTCCATCAACTCCCTCTTCAGATCCTCCCAAGTCAAATCTTCATAATCGTTCAACAATGAATTAAAGAAGTGGATGATACCCCCTTCCATACAAATCTGAGCAAGGCTTACCTTCACAGCTTCGCCGGTATTCTGGACTTGGAAAAGATTTCTGCACGAGAAATCCAACCGGCTGGATCCTCACTGGTGAAGGTTGGTAATTCGATCTTCTTCATTGACTGACGAAACTCGTTCAATGCGTCCCCGTCTAATGTATTCGTTCTGAAACTGGACTTCTCTGCGTCTCCCTTGGCCCCCTTTCCGTGTGAGTTTTTTCCCGCAGAACTCTCGCCATCTTCTGGGTTATCCTTCCCAAAACTTTTGATGAACATATCCATCAATTTCTCTTGATTCGCAGCAATAATGTCTTGTTTGGTGTTATATTTCTCCGACTGACTTCGCAACACCTCAACGGAAGCCTTAAGCTTCGAAATCTCATTCTCCAATGATGCAACGCGACCTTCCATCCCTGGCTCGCCTCCTGCTGGTTGCTTACTGCTATGACTTCGTTTTTGTGGCATTCACCGGACTCTGTGGAAGCATCCGGCAGGTCAGACCAATGATACAAAACAGATTCAGCAGTGAAAGAAGAAAACAAGGGAATGAAGAAAATCAGGGGAATTACTCAATATTGATTAAAGGCAAAATGGAAAACTACAATAGAGGATGAACCTCCTAATGTCCCAGAGCTATGCTCTGCATAGGCAAAAACTATTCTCGCTCTTCCCCTCCTCTCACCAACACCTCATGATAAAAAGCAATAAACCCATAACAGAAAATGTCTCTCCTCTCTCCTCTAACAAACTCACAATCCCCTTTTTCCTAATTTGTCCTCTTCTTCCTACGAGTGTGGACAATATACTCCCTTGGGCTTTTTAATGTCTCATTTGCCAATGGCTCCTTAGGCCCAATGATCCCTTGATCCCTATCACAACCACACATTATTTGTTTTTCAACAGGCTTTCTAGTTGATAGTCCAGTTCATATCCTAAAGCTAATGCTTTTTTTTTTTATAACTTTTCATCTTTAACCTGTATTTTGATACCCTAGAGCTCTTATTGGCTATAACATTGTTAACCAATTTTTTTCTCTTCAAAGATTAGGCTTATGGAGTCCATATGAATGGCTATGTTGAGGTGGATGGGCAGAAACACCTGGGGGTAGGGAAAAGAAGTGACACGAAACAAACATCCTGGAATGCTTGATCATCAAGTTGCAGGAGGATTGGTTTGTAGTTTCATCTGTATCTGTTCTGACCTTGAAATGTTTAAACATTTCTCCTTGAGACCACTATTACCTTGTATGTGAATCATTTTGCCACTGCTTAGGAACCGAACAGTGTTAATAATGAGCAAACACAAAATAAGCAAATCAATGTTGGCTAATAAGATCAATTTACTATTCAATGTTTCCTTTAGTTCAATACATTATCATTGACTTTCTGAGTTAATTGCTATGGTCACAGCCACACGAAATTGACTGTCAAAGAGAATCTCATAAAGGAATGTGAGGAGGAAGCGGGAATACCTAGATCTATCTCGTTCAAGTAAGTTAATTACCTGGTACCAAACCTTCCTCCTTCCTCCTCCACTCCCCTAGTACGTGGATTTTCTATTCCTTTGGGATTGCGAGTTTACTGATTTTTTTTTCTGCCTATGCTCAACATGTTTATAGTTGTGTGCACTAGTTTACTCTTTCCAACAAACCATAAGCCAAAATGACAAAATCTAAATAAGTAGTATTTTCTATCTGTCTATTTCTGTTGATTGCTGCTGTTACAGAGCCATACCTGTTGGTGCTATTTCATATTTGGACATTGATGGGCATAGATACAAGAGAGATGTTGAATTCTGTTATGATCTAAAACTTCCAAAAAGTTTCTTACCTAAAAATGAAGGTAAGCCTTACAAGTTCTTCAGTTTTACTGTTGTTTATGTTCTAGTGATGCCCTGCTCACCCTTTGTGATAACTGGTTTAATAAATATCAGATGGAGAAGTTGATAGCTTCAAGTTGACCTCTGTTATGCAAGTTGCAGAAGTCATACACAAGACATTTTTTCAAGCTGAATTGCTCTCTCGTAATCATTGACTTCCTGTTTCAACATGGGTATTTCTCTCTTTGCGTACACCTTTCCGTACTTTTTTTTCCTGTATGTTTATTTAAATAATTAAATGGAAGTAAAAGATTAAGCAGCCTTTGTACATTAAAATCCTAACATGCATATAAAATAGCAATGTGGTCATTGTTCTATTCTGGGAACTATATGGTATTTGTATGTAAGACTTTTGTTTGTGTGCTACTGTGCTTTCTGGAAACTCAAGTTTGGTTTATTGTCATTCCCAAAATTTATGGGCCTTTAGCAGAGTATACACAATGGATTTAGAATTTCCAGGCTTTGTGAATGTATATTAGGAAACCATATATTGCAAAATTGCAATGATACTGCATACAAAGTAACAAAAGTGAAATTTCTTTCGCAATTGTGATCTTAAATGATTTTTGTCGGGATGGTTCCAGTGAAAACTTAATGATTATTTGTTCTTATATTGCAGATACATCACTCCTGAATATCTTGGATATTTGGATCTCCTACGAAACTTACGAATAGGAGATTGCTCCTGACTCAAAGCATCATGACCATTCACTATGCCATGTATTGATATGCTGTTCAAGTTTCTTAGTTATTGTTATCCTTTATGTTGTTGAAATTTCATAATGATTAATTTGATATTATATTAAAAACTCTTGGGATTGTACTTTTCCAGTAATGCAGTCTTCAACTTGGATACTTATTAGTACTTTTTTTTTTAAGAATTGGTGAGAAAACATTAAATATGTTCAAAGAATTATTCTATGCAAAATCTGACATGTATATTTCATCAAGTCAAAATTGCGGCTGTTTGCTTTATCTTGTTGCAACCCCTTCAATTAAGACAGAAAGATAGTGTGGTCCAAATCATGTGTCGAAGATGAGTTCCACCAATTAATGGGTAAGATTCATGCCAACTTAAAGTTGAAAAAAATAAGGATTTTCCACTCCACTTTACTAACCAACAAACGGAAGAGAAGAGATACAAAAAAAAAGTACACTCCCACAAGGCTAATTAACATCACTATTTCACTAGTACAAACAATGAATTAATTAACACATACCACACTATTTCCACATCAAGAAAACCATAAAATCATCACACAACTACATCAACCTATAAATGAAATGAGAAACAGGTATAAAACTAAACAAAAGGAATGAAACTGAGAATTATCATCCAAGAACACCCTTAATCACATCAACTAGCTGAAGGCTTGCAGTTAGCTGAGGAAAGTGCCCTTTGGTGTCTACAACCTCCAATGTAACTTTCCCTTTAATTTTGCTCTCCATGTAAACCGCTGCTTTGTGTGGAACAACAATGTCACTGGAAGTCTGAATGATGGTGCATGGAGTTTCAACTTTCTCAAGTATATCTCTGTAGTCACTATAGAACACAGTCTTGGCCAAGGAAGCTGGAACTTCAGCTCTCATTTTTTTCAAGCACTCTCTGAATTTGTTAACGGATGGCTCATCATTTGGATCCACTACTAGTAAGGAGAAGGCAGAAACCCAGTTCTCATAATTGAACTCTATGTTCTTCAATAACTGCTCAATATCTGAGCTAGTAAAGCCCCCCTCATAGTCATCTGTATTAATATACCTGTATGTTATGGCAAGTTAGAGGGACTAACCCTTTCTTTATTGAGAATTAAACATTTGGAATAAAAATACTAAGACACCTGTGAGTTGGTTACAAAACCTATGATTTTTTGTTACCATAGTCATTAAAAGCTTAAAGCAAAGGTCTTAAGAGCATTTTCAATGAAAAACCCATCAAGTAGGTCCTTAACTTCTTTTTTTTTTTTTTTTGATAAAGAGGTTCTTAACTTACTTTTAGTAGCTCTATAATGCAATATAGGATTTAAGAACTCGAGCAAATTTTTACTCAAATGATAGAACTCTTCAGAACTTAAAATGAATCTCATAATGAACACTGTATCTTTATATAAAAAAAATTATTAGTTCTGTTAAGCAAAATATTTTTTTAATCTTAAGAACTCGGTTCTTATATATGTACCATTCTACACTTGGCAGCCATGTAAGCCAGTACCAATATCACAAGGACAAGTTCTTATTTCTAAAAATCACCGTTAAAGATGACCTTAGGTTTAATTTTATTAATGTGACTCTACCAATTTTTTTTTCTAAATACAACAACAATAATAACCATGTCTCACCTAGTGAAAAAAGGGCTTGATTGTAGTATTAAAAAATGGTAACATCACATCAATGAAATTGAAAACAAGTTAAAGGTGAGAGATTTAATTAATGTAAACAAAACATAGGTCAAAATCTATGCATATTGTTTTAGTCACGAATAACTAAAATCATAACAACCTAGGTCCTACAATTCAAATTAAACAAAACTTATTAGGGAATTTTAGAAGTTCGAATTTAAATCTTTTATAGTATGTTCAGAAAGATGGAATATGGAAGTAATGATAATGGAGGGATAGAAAAGAATATTTTTTTTCTCATCTTTTGGTACATTTTAAAAAGTAAAAGATGAGAAGAAAAAAATTGTGAGACCGATGAATAATTGTAATCCTTCCAATTTGAAGAGGAAAAAAGATGAAAAGGGTGATTTATGAGTAAAAGACAAAATTACCCTTACTTTTATATACTTTACTTTATTAAGAATATTTTTATCATTGTTGGGTTGCAATGAATTAGGGCCCATTCGGCTTAGAATCAAATTGAATTTTTCACACTGCAGTATGTCTTTTAGTCCAAGATTTGTGATTAAAGATTAATATGAACACACATCTTAATCACTTCAACCGCTTAAATTGTCAATAAATATATTTCTATTTTTATTTTTATACATCCCTTTACTTTAAAGGAATCAAAATTAAAAATTAAAAATATGCTGAGAGAATATCTTTTTGATCTCTAATTGAAATTGACTTGGCCGGCTAATTGGTTGTGCAAATTTCAAAAGAAGCTACGGAGCAATCTTCCAAATTGTATTTTATCAAAAGAGCCAGATAATTGAAATCAACAAAGTGGGAAGGGAAAGTGAAGTTTTGTCTTTTTTGAGTTAGTTCAGAGCTTTTATGCTTATTCTATTAACATATTTTATTTTTATGGATGAAAGCACGAGTGCATCATCAAACCCACCACGCTTAAAAAGGTGATAGCACAAGAGTACAAGCAAAAAATTGAACTCCCTCCCCCAATCCCGTATAGACCACATGTTTTGGTTGGTTCATCTTTTTTTTTCATTAATTTTGGTACCTGGTTTCTGGTTAGTTCATTTAAATAGGAAAAAAAAAATAGAAGAAATTATTGCTTATTTGGATTATGATCTATCCTTATCTTTTGTACAGTCAAAAATTGCAAGTTGCTCAAATGATTAGGTGTGTGAATAGTATTGACGAGTTATTGTTCGTTTTCCCTCGACTGTATACTACATTTACAGGCAGTGGAGAGTCCTAGAAAGAATTTTAGGACCAAACCCCCTAAACGCAGTTCTCTAGGTATAAGGATTCGCTGAAGAGAAAGAGACAAGGAAAAAAAAATAGCATACGTATAACTCAAAACAATATAGGGATGATGGGATTAGTGAGACAAATATTAAAAAAAAAAATGACAGTGAGGAAAGGAGAATGCATGCATGTTAAAGGAGACAAAAAAAAATATATTTGTATAACGTGAGTGGTATGGTAGAAATATAGAGAATAAATATTGTTAAATAAAATATTGTAAAAATTATCGTGTAAAGAGTTTAATAGTTATATATTCAATTATTATTTATATAACTTTTTAGTAAGTTGTTCTAAAAGAAATTAACAAATTATCATGATTAATTGTGATTAAATAATTATATTTTATATTTTTAGTGCGTGAACATTTTCTCTTGTGTAAATAGTATAATAATAAAAATGTAAAATAAAATATTAAGAGGATTAAATAAATAGAAAATAAAAATATTATTAAAATATATTTATTATATCATACTAAAATTATTTAATATTTATTTTTAAATAAATTAAAATATTTAATAAAACAGTTCAAAGAAGTACTGTCCATGATTAATGCAACAAGAGAGTCACTGTTTTTCATCAACAAACTCAAGGATTTCAAAGTATCACAAAAACTATAACAAGTTGAAAAAGTTCTTTACTCGGAATATATAGGAGGGGGGGGGGGGGGGGGGGTGTTTTTTAACCAAATAAAAAATAAACTTATTTCTTAATTTTCAAATAACTAACCAAGCAACAATCAAGAGAAAGCAAAGGATAAGTGACCACATGGGTACATGAGATCGAAGGAGTTAGTGATCTAATCAAAGGTTAAATCTTTATTGAAAGAGATGTCATTTAATGTTGAACATTTCATCAAACAAAATTGACTCTGAAGGATACATGTGTAAGGGTAAGAGTACCTGGGAGAAGCACCAAGGAGAATAAGCCTCTTAAAGAGTTCAGGCCTCTTGATGGAGGCTAAGCAACCAATCATGCCAGACATGGAATGACCAACAAAGATGACAGCTTTGAGGTCCATCTGATCCATAAGAGTGATCAACTCATCTGCAAAAGCTTCCAAGGAGGTATACTTCAAAGGGTCATAGAGGCTTGGATCCTTCACAGCTCCAGAAAAGGGCCAATCAAACAGCACAACCCGGTAGTTTTCAGCAAAGGAGGGAGTGATCTTGTCCCAGATGGACTGGTCTGTTCCATAGCCATGAGCAAAGACTATGGTTTCACTGCCTGATCCTTGGCTTCTCACATTCAAAGCAGTAGAAAGCCACTTTTTCTGTAACATCTTTGGGTTGTTGTTAAAGTTTGGTTCCATAAGAAGGAAGATTAAAGGCAGAGAAGTAGTGAAAGAGAGCTAGCTATCTAACTATACCAGAATGTGTGGTTTTTATTGCTGCCTTTTGGTATGGTCATATTTATAGCCATATGAGAAATGTTTTTTCTTTCTTCTTTTTTTTTTTTTCAGGTCAAAAGAAAACATGTAAGATGGTAGTTGTAAGGGTGCAACTCAGCAAATTGAAATTGTGTGCCATCATTTGTCATGTGCTCGTATGGATGGTCAGGTTTAACTATCTGATTTATTTAACTTCTATTAAGTGAGAGAAATGCGTTTTAGAAGACAAAATATAATAATAACAATTAATTAAAAAAATTAATAGTCGATATTATAATCAACTCTATATTTTGTTATATACATATGTTTAATTTTATTATAATTTCCAATAGTTGATTTAAGTATATGGCATCCTTTAAAGAGCATTCATCCCTTTATAAGAGTCAAATTATAAAATTTTAATAGTATATTCAATAATTAAGAATTAGAAATATTTCATATAACGTCTTTATAAATAAAGTATGTTAATGTGTATACCACAATGAAAATCAAACCTAAAATATCATGCATACTATCCAAACTCTTCACTACTAACTATTTGCAAAAGATATTAATTTAGTTTTTATAATAAATTATATTCAACTCAATGTTAAATTGAAAATATATGGATCCTTCTGTGTTAAAATCTCACATGACTTTATTAGGTATTTTTCATTAATTTATTTTTTTTATAATTATTAATTAATTAGTAAATTATCAAATTTTACAAATATGGTTTTGACATTAAAATTGTAAATATTTAAGGACACGTAGATTCTTTTTTTTTTTCATATGATAAGGCACGTAAACGAGAGAATCTATTCCCAAATCAATTTGAATATAAAATAAAATTGTGTTTAATTTTAATTTTACAATTTCGAACCAAATCAAGTTTTGGGTTGTTTCAGAAACACCCCCATCTATTTAACATAGCATAATATATACGTCATTGATTGAGGAAAAATTCTTACTAGTACTTCCTTAATCTAGTGAAGCTCTAAAAGCATAACCACATATATAATAACAACAAACACAAACGTATGTTATTGAATTAAATTTATAATATTATATATAATAAAATATAAATACAATTTTAAACATTGAAAGAATATACTCTGAAAAATAAATTGCACTTAATTAGACACTTTATTTTGTCCCGACGAGGGGGTCGAAAACAAAAGTAATATTAGTGTCCAAAAGTGATTATCAATTAAATAAAACAGCCCTAATTAAAAATTTAACCTATCATAATGTGTAAAACCCACTCCAATTAACATTTCCTGTATATATATAACAAATTTATTTATATTGTAGGAAAATAAAAGAGGGCAACTTAACCTTTCCCCATTGAGAAGCATCAACAGCAACCATACACTTTTTGACACATTTTTTTTAAAACATACTCTTTTATTGATTAAAACTTATTAAATCTATAAAATTAAAATAGAAAACCTAAATGAGAGGTGAGACGTACAAAAATTTATAATTTTTATTAAATTTTAATCAATAGAAAATATATCCACAAGAATATGTTAGAAAGTGTATTGTTAATACTGCTTTTCTAGTTATAACAAAAAAAAAAAGCATTACGGCTTCCTCTATTTTATAAAATTAAGATTTAGTCAAAAGTGTACGCAAGTGCTATAATTTTTTTTCTATATATAGTTGTTTCTGCATTTAATTTCTTTTGCATTTTTTAATTAAAACTTTATTAAAAATCACAGCCAATTTATTATCATTTTGTTTGATAGTTGGAATCATTTATTGGCTTTGACATTTTTAGGAATTGAGAAGTATAGAATATTGCTGCCGAGGTCTAGATTGTAGTAGGCTACCCACTAAAAGAAAAGAAAATTCAAACTTTCATATATTGTATTTTGAATTTTCTTCTTAGGAGTTCTTTCTACTACTATCCCATTGTTTAGTCCATCAAGTTACACATACCTCTAAATAGATTCATTTTTCATTCACTTTCTAAGGTTTTCAGTTTTTCCTTCTTTGGACTTTTTTTATTTATTTATTAAAGTGAGTTATTTCTTAAAAGTATTTATAAAAGTGGTGTAATTTTAAAACTATTTAAGGCACTATCATGAGTGTCACGTCTTTTGTTTCTCATTTGTCCACTGGAAGAAAAAATCATCCTATTTGAATTTTTTTCAAGTGTTTTGTCAATACAAAAGTTATTATCCCGTGTGATTTCTTATTGCCAATGTCACACAATACTCTAAACACATGTTACTACTTTGCTCATCCCACCTTATAGTATTAAAAAATAATGCAAACTAGTTTTATTTATGATAGCAAAATTACCAACATATTTTTAAATATATAAATTATATTTTATATTTATAATAAAAAAAATTATATTATGATACAAGATTAATTTTTATTATTAATGATTTTTTAAAAAATATTAAAATTTAATTTAAATTAAAGACAAAAATAATAAATTCAAAGAGATGTAAGTTAAGAAAGATATCTAAAAATATTTTCATCTAAGAAAACTTTCAAAAATACAGAATAATAGTTCCTAACAATACTACCATTCAAAATAAGTATTCTAATTCATATATGTAGAAAATATAAAATTATGATAGTATTATATAATATATTTTTGCGGTACTTTTTACAATATTATTTTTTTTTCTTGATCACCACCTCATCTAACATTTCTCTCTCCCCACTTTCCATATATCTTTATCATACAATTTTTTAATCAATAAATTATTCAAACGTAATCCGTCATAATCTAAAGGTTATCCTTGACGTAGTAGTTGGTGGGGAACCTTTTTTTCCGAAATTAAAAGGGGAAAAAGAAAGAAGGGGGTCCATGTCTCCATTAGACAGAAAAGGCCCAATTTGTCGTGTTATGTTGATAGCGCCGTGACACTTGTTGGATAAAAATCCAATGCCAACCTTTTTCTGCCATTATTAAAACAAACTACTTTTTGCCATTAAACTCTCAGGTCCCTACTCCCTTTCTTCTCAATTAGACACATGCACCAGAAAATAATAATTTTTCCACTTCTACACAAGGGTCACTATACTTTTTGAGAAATGATAGCCATATTTTTTTTTACACTTACTTTTAAATATTTTTTTATTTGATTAAGTAAAATTCGTTAAAATCACTAAGTTTGATAAGTCCTAATCATTATTTAATATTTTTCTTTTGATTTAAATGTGAGATCCAAATAAATTGTTGGTTTTTAATAAATTTTAATTTATTATTGAGAGCATTTAAAAGAAAATATCCTTAACATTCATCTATTTTTATTAACATTTAATTATCACGAATATCCTCTGACTCTCTTGATCAAAGTCTAATTTCACTTAAGATGTGTGTAATTATCGTTAATCTAAAATAATTTTGTACACAAGAAAATTGAACACACCAACGATATTGGTAGTTTACAACTATTGTTTACCTTATTGCTTTTCATGTTGAAAGAAAAGATTTAAAAGAAAATATTGATAATTACATAGAAGTATTCTCAACACTTGGATCGAACAATTATGATTTATTTTGTATTAAAAAATATACAATAATAACAAATAGAGAAAAATATATTTGTATATTTGGATGTGTGTTTTTTAAGCAACAAAAATTTTCTTCAATCGTGTGAACAAAAATTTTGTTATCAACTCTTTTGACAAGTGGAATTTTAAAAAACAAATCTTCTTTCTACTTTTCTAGTTATTAGGTTGTTTGTGACTCGTACACATTGCTCTCAGATAAATGCTCTTATTTATAATAATGTTGAAGAGATATGGATTTTGGGCGAGAAATCTTATTTAAAATAATTTCATATTTCTATATCTTTATATTTGAAAATAAAGAATATTTCATATTTTTTTGTCTTAAGAAGCTTCCTAATATAACACAAAGATAATGATCAAATTATCACATGACTAACTATGATTCATAATTACATGATGTGATATTTATATGTAACAATAGAATCTTATTTTTATTTTATGGACATCTTTCACATTTATAAAATAATATTCTTTGTTTATATTAATTATATTTTTGGTGCTAGCAAATAATATAATAATATTCTACTAAAATATATTTGATTAAATTATTTTCTTTTACAAAGATTGAAACACTGGTTTATGTGTGATCTCAAAGGTTTAATACTAAATCGATTAATCATAATTAATTTCCTAATTAAGGTAGACATCTACTAATACTCTCTAT
Source organism: Glycine max (assembly GCF_000004515.6). Classification (NCBI taxonomy): domain Eukaryota; kingdom Viridiplantae; phylum Streptophyta; class Magnoliopsida; order Fabales; family Fabaceae; genus Glycine; species Glycine max. The sequence goes on along the minus strand of NC_038243.2, from coordinate 8,188,937 downwards.
CGTCCGAATAACATGAAGTACTATCTTTTACTTTCAAGAACTAATAGAAAATTAATGTAATATTTTCTTCCATCATTTACCGTTCAAGGTTAACTTTAGAGTATAATATTTAAGTTAATACATTATATTTAATCAATGAATGACTTAAGAAACTCTTTTTTTCTTTCATTCAATTGTCATGATGAAGATTTTAATTCTATCATAAAACTCAAACTTATATTACCTAAAGTTGATGAATTCATTCTTGATTAATCATTAATTTTACAAGTATTTAATTATATTCAATATTCATTTAACTAGTGTCTTAAGGTATTAAGTGTCCAAAATTAAAATATAACAAATAACTTATTAATTATTATGATAATCTCATATCAAAAGAAATTATTATATTTCTTTTTCAGAACTTTCTATTAACATATTAAGGTAATATTAATCATTATGATTCTCAATTGAATCCAATATATATGACACTAACTTTTATGTACCAACATCGTATGCAAACAATATCAATCACTTTTTTAAAGTTCGGATTAACAACAGTTACCTCTTCCTTTGTTTTAAACACCAAGACCCCATAAAATTAATTTATATCATCAACTACCGCTAATTGGCATATGTAATTTTTTTTTTTAATTCTCCCGTGATTTAAATAATATGAAAACCAAGAGCAACATGAAGTGCAACTCTTGCCTCCTTCCACCACCTTTATCCTCTGTCCAACAAATCTTTTTCAAGCCGATCGAGCATCCCACAGCAATAATATCTACAACTTCTCCGGTCTCCTCTCTGCCACTAATTAATAAACACATTTCCTTTCCATGCTTCCAGCTTTTTTAATATCTTTTTTTCCCCTTTTTTTTCTTTTCCAATATCATCCTCTATTTGGTTTGAGAAAGATTAATCTGATTCAATAATTTTTTGGTGGTAGTCCATATATATTTGTTTGGATCACATCGGAGTATCTTTATATTTTTAATATATCTTTTATTTAAAAATATAATATAAATAATTTCAAATAGGATAAGTTATAAGTATCAAGTTTCAAATTTTTCCTACCCAATGCCCCCCTAACATAGATTAGGATTTGACATTTTTCTCGGACTGAACCGATTTTCTACCTTAAATTAGATTGACTTAGTTGGTTTTTGTAAGTGGTAATGGCTTACCATTTCTAAGTGAAATTAATATATATATATATATATATATATATATGTGTGTGTGTGTGTGTAAAGGTATATATTGTAATATATTCTGCCAAATATTTATATGTATGACACAATTATTTGTGTTTTATATCGATAATCAAACAGTACGTTTGGGACTAAAAGTTTTATATGTTATCTTGCTAGCTTTTAATTTATTTGCTCCATTTGATTTATTGGAGAATCTTATCCTTCTACCACCATTGAACCAATAAAAGCTCGGAAATTCAGCTCATGCAATTATGACTAAGGTTTCCTCCTTGTCACGAAAGAGTTTATTTTGTCCAATTTTCCAGTAACTTCGAAACTAAAGTTGGGGGTCCCTTTTTGGTTCATATGGTTTCCCTACAAATACTTAGGTCCATGTGTTCTGTTGCCTTTTTAGGGAACCATTCTATGTCCAAGAAATAATGTCACCAGAATGCCCGAATGAGAAGGAATACGCAAAGAGAAAACCTTTTTCTTGTAAAATAATTAAGAAAAAATAGAAACATATTTAGTGATAATAGAATTTATTTATAAGAAAATAAATTACTCTCTTGGCTGTGCAATCCCTCTTCTAGTTTAGAAGCATGCAATCTATATTAATTAGACTCATGTGAAAAAGGAGGAGGAGAAATACGCAAAGAGACAACTTTTATCCTGTCAAGTTAAGACAGAGATAGAAAAAAAGACAGCATATTTTGTGATAATAAAAATTGGTTATACGACGATAAATTATTCTCTTGTCAATATATATAACCGATCTTCTAGTTTAGAAGTGCTATAGATTAGGGTCGGAGTTTAATCCAGATATATAGCAGGTCACCTGTCTGTAGGTTCTTAGAATGTAATTGTAATCTGTGAACAGTGAGTCACGTTTCAAGTTTTTTTTTTTTTCTAATGATGATATTGGTATGAAATTATTTTCATAAAAAATCATGATAAATTTTTGTTGAAGACCGTAAAAACACATGAATTAAATATTTTTCTTCTAACATAATTTATTTTATATTTAAAGACCAATCATAATTTGAATCTTGAATTATTTGGTTAAGAAATATAAATCACTATCACTTATATTAACTATTGTTTGTAGATTTCTCATACGATTAACTAGACTCAGATATTATCCATTTTAATTCTCATGTGAGTCTCATGATTTAATTCAAATGTCTTAATGATTTAGGATAAGATGATGTTTATAAATTACTCCTAGTATTGATTAATTAATGTGAGACTTTTTTTCATGTATTAGAATAGTAACCTTTCAATTGATGCTAAGGCCTAAGGGGATAGGGGGTTATCCACATATGTGGCCTAAACTCTCCTTCTAAAATTAATGTATGTTCTAACCTTAAGTTGAAGTCAATTTTATTACAATGTTAGACTCATCATATTTGCGATATTGTCTGCTTTGACTCTCGAGTGAATTTTATAATATTATCCTTAAAAAATACTTATGTAGGTTAAAGGAAGATGTGATGCTTATAAACTATCTCTAACTTTAATTACTAATCTATGTAAGATTCTTTTGCAGCTTCAGGATGTATCAACAAATTATACCATCATCAAGACAAATCTCAAATTTCATTCCACTAAAATACATTTGAAGTTAGAGTGATTCCAAATTCAATCATGGCCAATTGTTCTTACTAAGACACATAATACTTTAGGCGAGGTCTCCCTATCTGTATCACCCTTAGTTTTTGGTGGGCATATGATGTTTATCATGATGCTTTATGTTCAGGGAAGGTTACTCTATATTGTCATGCCTTCATGCTAATGTCTTGTAACCTTGGCCTGTTTTCTTTATTCTTTTTTTTTTCTCCCATGGAACGGTTGATTCTTTGTGCATGGACTTGGGCATCTTTCGTGCCTTAAACAGAAATATAGTATTCTCTTTTGCTGATAAAAAAAATTATATATAAATTAACCAGCTAGGTATAGTGTGAATTTTTAGATTCTTTCCTATTTGAAATGAAGTTTTCCTACCTTTCTCAATATTTTTTTAATCGAAAGTTAATTGTTTATAAAAAAGATCAGATGGAACCGATTATCTTTTTCTTCTTTCTTAATCATCTAATTAATCTTATATTTTTTATTTTTTTAATATTTTTTTCTATGTGGGTGAAATGTGTTTTATACCTAACTCAGGGTCGTCAAGGATTGATCACAGGCCATAAATACCTGAAAATGTCGGTGAAAATTGGGGACATGATGGATGAGATAGATGTGCGTAATCCTAAGTGGGGTGTGGATGTTGTATGGTGTACTCTTAATTTTGTTAATAATAATAATAATAATGTGGTGCTCTAAGCTGGTATATATGTGCATGTGATTGGTCAAGTGTGTGTGCTGCCGGTGCAATCCAATTAACTTGTTTTACTTTAAAAAGTAGGCACCCCACAAAAGTCATTACAGGGTGACAAATCATTTTCTTTTTTGTTGAGAATCTCATATGTTAATATGTTGTACAGACATAACCATCCATTTATAATAATTTGCCGCCTCTTTTGTCTTCTTTTTTTTTATCTCTGTTGTGTGGACAGGGCCATAAGTGACCAATTATTTTTTTTTGCTTTATGGAATATTCAATTTCACTCACGCATGACATGACGATTTTCATTTATTACATTATTTTAAGTGAAAATCCCAAAGAGAATTCCTTATAATTTTAAGTTGAATGGGAACACTAGTAATTGCTTGTAAACTGTATGAACAAAACTCATATATTTCAGTTATTTGATCATATTTCGTTATTAAATAAAACTCATGTTTTGTTGAATTCCCTAAGTAAGTAAGGGTACGGTAGAAATTTATCAACCCTAGCAAAACATGAAGAAATTCAAAGAGAAGAGAAATAAGATGGAGAGAGAGAGAATTTAGGGTGTGTTCGCTTGCATATAAAAAAAGAATTAAAAAGAGATGAAATAAAAAATAAAATAAAACGAGATTCACACTTTTATACTCTAATCTAATCCAAAAATCTCATCTTAATTTATTTTCTTTTCATTTATTTTTGCAGTACTGAACGGACCCTTAGCATTGGGGTCTTCAGCTATTGACTCCATCTCAACTGTACGGAGCTTAAAGCGTTTGGTCATAAACTTCCAGTGTTTTGCCTTCTTGTACAAAATGAATAAAAATTACTAAAGAAGATTTTATATGGATCATATTCATTGACCAATTAAACTTTCTTATCCTTTATTGCTGATTTCTCCCTTATTTATTTACCTAAATAGAAATACTATTTAATTAATTAATCTCTTTTCAAATTATTTATATTCATATTAGTTCATGAAATAAAAATTTATTAGAATCTTATAGAAAAAAAAAATTCCACAGAAGAAAATGAATCTTATCATGTTATAAATATTCTCTATTCGAATAGAATTATTTCCGATACAAGTAAGTTGGCTCCAAACAAAAAAAAAAAAGAAGAAAAAAAAGTTAAAGTAAGTGGGGTATCGTCATTATTATAGTGTTGTGTTGGAATATCTTCTGGTATCTCTACTATGCACCATGCATGGTTGAGCCATTTAATTCAGACCACAACCTAACCTAGGCTTCATGGTTTCACACGACACGATACACCAATTAGAATGATGCAAAATCATGCAAGGAATCTACGTGAGATATATAGTAGCTTCTCTTTCACGAAACTCAGAATAATCGTTATTCAAAATTATCTTAAACAGCGCAACTTTTCACGCCACTTCATGTGGTGAGTAGTATCACAGTATATTCTTTCAACAAACGTGGATTTCAGAGGGCAACGACACGTAGTGTACAAAGCATTGCATCACAAGTTAAATTTGTTTGGTCATCTGCATAAGTCTTGAGTTGAGGCATAATTATTTAAAAAAGGTAAGAATGATTATTGCTATTCTTTTCTCAGTTTAAATATGATTTTAATCCTAATATTTTTTCTCAATTTTGTTTTAACTGGTATTTTATCTTGTACATTAAACAAGATAAATTCTTTTATATAATTAAAATTTACAATAAATAACTATTTTAAATATATAATTAAATATTTTTAAATATATAAATTATATTTTATATTTTCGAACAACAGTTTAAATTATGTAGTTAAGTTTTTTTAACTATTGTAATTCTTAAAAAAAATAGTAAAACTTAATTTAGAAATAAAGATAAAATATGAATATGATGGAGTGAAAAGAATGTACTATTAAAAACTGAAGTATTAAAAAAATATTGATCATTAAAAGCTAAAATAGATAAATAAAAAAATTAACATTCCATCATTCATAAATTTTTTTTCACATGATATCAATCAACTAACGATAATAAATATTACACGTTTATACTCACAATATAACATACAAATATTATATTTTTTTATACTACATACACATAAATATACAACATGTAAATATATTTATTCACCATAATAACATTGATCAATATAAATATAAAAATAAATATCATAAATAATTATTTTTGTTTTCTATTTTAAAAATATTAATTAATATGTATATAATTATTTAGATTACATGTACCTAAAAATTATATGTAATATATTTATTAAATATAATTACCTGAATCAGTCAGGCATATATACTAACAAATAAAATATTACAACAACAACGTATTATTCTATATTACGTGATTATAATGCACATGGAGAAATACTATAGATAAGATTAGTCATGTTAGGATATTAAGTAACAATAGAGATAATTTAATATGCACAAATTGAGATTTTAATAAATGGTAAAATGTTACATTTTTTAAGAATAAAAATTCTCCCTTTTTTTATTACTTTTTCATTTTTGATGAGAAATAATCAATCTTTTCTAATCTCGTTTTTCAAGAATAAAAAATTCTTTATTTTATTATCTTTTCACTTTTGAAGAGAAAAAACCAATCATTTTTATTCTCATCTTCAAGAATGAAATTTTTTCTTTTTCACTTTTTGTATTGTTTTCCTATGAGAGAAAAAAAAAACTTTAAATTTCTTTCTTTGATAAGGTCTTTAGGAGCTTTTATAAAAATATTTTTAGAATTTCTTTATTTAATAGTGCCTTCAAGACCCTGTATCCAAATAAATTTTACATTTATGTGAATAATATAGTTATACACTTCATAGTTACGAATAATATGATTAGAAGGAAGTAATAGTCTTATCTTGAAATATGAACTTAAAAGAATATGACTTTTTATTAAGCAAGGTAAACTTATAATAAAATTCATAGATCTAAACCATTATGTCATTATTTTTCACTTTAAGTGAAAAAAATTATTCTTTTACTCTTACTTTTACATTGTTTCTCACTTCCGGTGAGAAATATATTATTCTAAAAATTTTCTTTTATAATAATTTTCTAGACTCTCAAATGATCAAATTCACAATTATATAAATAGAATACAAATATTCTACCAAACTCATAGTATGAATAACAAAATTAGAAAGAAAAAAATTCAACCTTGAAATATAAATTTAAAAGAATAATTTTCTCCAATCGATTTTTTTTACATGACTTCTCTTTGCAAGTTACAATACCAATTGTCAATGACCCATAGAAGAAAGACAATCATGCTAATAACGTATTAAATAAAATATAACTTGAAGAAAAAAGTAGAGAGAAAAATAAAAAATAAGAAAATACACAAGTTTAAAGAGAACAAAATTATGTATATTTTTTTTCAATAGGAGTAATCTATTTATAGATATAAAAGATAATTGAAAAAGTTAAAAACATAAATATAAATAAAAAAATAATGAAAAATATCAACAACTATAAATAAATTATTCATCATAAATTCGAAATAGTTGAAAGAAGTTTTTTTGGCTGGTTACTAGATAGAGACAGTTTACACATTCAAATAAGGAAAAATTAATAAAAATGTCGAGCGTGACTTTTTCATTAATAATATTTGTTTTCCCTACGCGCCTACTTTCTTTTACTTTTTTGCTCTTTCTTTTGTTTTATTCCTGATCGTGCAAACTATGGGCGAGACTGTTCTAGTTTATAATATAAAAATTGATCTTCATGTTTTATCAGTATAAGTTTTGAGTTCTCAAAATTACAGGGACTAAGATATTAACATGATGGATACGGATTAATTTTTGGTGATTTTAAAACTATTAAAACTGAAGTAAAAATTTAAAATATAAGGACTAAAATTAAAATTAAAACTTATAAAAATAATAAATATTTATTTTTTTCATCCTGAGCAAAAATACATAGACCTGTTACGTATTATTTTTCTTCCAAGTTCAAATACTCAAAAGAGCCTAAAGATACAAATATTGACTAAGATCTACATTAGGAATAAAGTTATTCTACACTCGCCTCAAAGCAGTAAATTAATAACTTTCCACAAAGGGCCCTAGGTCCTGTGTCAGGAATTTCAATCCAATTCTTATCCAACCAGTGAAATTAGAGTTGGTGGTGTGACCAGTAATTAATTCAGACGAATATTGAGGCATAATAAAATTGATAGTGCACATAAATAATATATTTTGCATTGAAATTCTTCCATTACGGAGATAATTAAAGTGGTGTGTTCTGTTGATGTGATCGAGATAACAGGAGTGCAACTTTGTAGAATTTGTACGTGTTCATAACTAAACCCTAATATCACTATTGAATGCTGGTGATCGGAAGACTTTCGCTGAAAGAGAATATATTATGTAAATTTTTACACTTAAAGAAAGAGACAGTTGAAGTATAAATGTAAATTTTTTAATATTAGGTAAATATAAATAAATCAAGTAGCATATAAATAATAAGAACCCACAAATATAATATTTTAAGGTTTTAAATTAGATGTTTTATCAAATTCATTTATATAATTAAATCGTGTTCCGTTAGCCATCCATTCTAGATTTATCACCAGCCACATCTATTTCGAACACAACAAAACCAAAAAAAGTGTGAAATAATAACGTGAAAAAAAATCACTTTCCTTGTGTCAAATCATTGCTGCTAGGACCAAAATATCTTGATGCAAATATATCGATCTTTGCTGGTTGAACGTCGATCGGCCATCACCCCAAAGGGAATCCCAAAACAGACAGCGATACCAAATAAGTAAAAGACAGAAAAATGTAGAAATCAGCAAATAAATATGACAATAAGACATCATGGATGCAAAACTACAAATGTAAACTATGTACAAGATACACACCACGGTTACTATCAAATTAAGATTTGACTTTTTTACTTAAAAAGATAATACTGGAGGTATATATAATCATTATTTTTTAAAAAAAATAATAGTTAAAATTGTAATAAAATCTAATCATAAATAATCACATATGATATAATTATTGATTTTTATTATAATTATTTTAAAAATCATATTTAAGATGTGTTCGTATTTGTAAGAAACCTAATTTATCACATATTAATGTTAATGTTACTAAACAAGGCAAGTCCAATGAACAACGTACCTAATTCAGTATTATTAGTGGGCACTAGGGCATAACTAATTAAGCTTTTGATTTTTCAGAAATATGAAATGAAGACTGAAGAGGCATTTGATATATGAGAAGGAGCCAAGTAAGTGCCACAAAGGTTAATGACACACACACGGGTTCTAATGAAGAATGTCAAATTCACACCATAATAAGTGAAGCAACTGTCCAAGGTCAAAAAAATCGTCATCAAAGAAGTTGAGAACTGACCCAAAGGAACAGAAAGTTAGCTGGGAAAATTTAAAGCTACAATGTATGAAGTGAAAAGTAGCCCCTATTGAACCTTCACTTTGGTCTCAGAAAAATCTCATACTGGGTCCTTTTTTCATTAATTGGCCGGTTCCTAATACTGCTACTTCTAGTGTGACTCAACGAAGCAATTTTAATGCCACACGATCTTTTAGTTTTATTCTTTCACTGAAATGATAATATCCACAACTCCATTCAACGAATACCAATTAATGGGAGTCATGAGTGGAAGAGCCTGATCCATAAATGCGCATGAGATGACTCCAACTAGATATTGAGCTGTGATAAAAGAAAGAAAATTAATTTTATGAAAAATATGATATATATGAGTGAAATTAGAGCAAGATTTTATTAGTCATTGTGATTGTGATTGCTATAAAACTTGTAAAAAGTTATTGATGAATGTGGTTATCATGTGGCCCAATCACGGTAGACATGAAATCAAAGAAATGTCCATAATTTTAATATTGTGGCTGCAATTGTAATTATAAATCATAATCTAATAAAACCTTGAATTTGAACATTTATTTCATGCATATATGTTAAAAGTATGATCATAAATCCTAAAACATTTACCGTATTTGATCTTGAAACTTTGTGACTTGAAAAATAAAAATTTTCATTTGCTTATACATACCTTTAGTAGTACTCTTAGGTTTGAAAAAAATGTAAATGCATGTGCTTGTTTAAATTTTAAAAGAATTAACGATATAACTTTTTTATAAAAAAATTTAAAAGTTTAAATTTCATATATTGGTAAAGATTTTATACTATCAATTAACAAAAAATTATCGTAAATAAAAATATTAATTTAAAATAATTATTATAAAAATTAATAAGTTTTTATCATACATGTCAATATATAATTACATGATAATGTTGAAAAAAATATTGTAAGTTTTTCTAATTTTTTTCTTTCGTCTCTTCTTTTAACTGAAACGACTTTTTTTTTAGGGAACTGAAGCAACTTTTAATGATTTTTTTTTTTGGTAGAGTAATGAAGATAAACTCTTAAGGATATAGCTTTATAATTTTCTTTTTTGAAAAAAAATAGACAATTATTATTAAGTTTTAAGTTAGGTGCTCTGACAAGCATCGAGAATGAATTAAAATAAAGTGAATTACTTGAATCTAACTTTATCTTAGTTGATAATTTCAATCCTGATCTTTGATCAATCTTATCTTGATCTTTCTGATGGTGAAGATATACTTTTCAACCTTCCTTTTTTATTAAGGCTGGGTTACTAGGTGCCTGGCTGAGTGGACTTCCTAACCGAATAATAACTGTACTCGATTAACTGTTAAAAAACCTTAGTTTTACTAAAAAAAATTCGATGAACCAAATATTAGGGGAATATTTTATATTCCTTTGGAAATCATTCCAGACAAGTGCCATCATTAAACTTAAATGCATTTCTACACCCAAAATATCAAGTTTTTTAAAATAATATATTTTAATTAGATTTCAATAAATTCTTTTAATACAATTATTGGCATCAAATAATACAAGAGTACATCGACATCCTTTCACTAGTACAGGGATCCCTTCCAAATTTAAGCTACATAACTTATATAAAACTAACATAAACTTCTCAATTATTATATTTAAACACTAAACTCAATTAATATAGTTTTAAGAAATAAATTGTGATATCCTCAAAAAAAAAATAATGATAATTATGATTTCAAAATGTTCTTATATTTAAGAAAGATACTATTTCAGAATAATTAAGTGAGAAAAAAATTTCCCAAATCACCCCGAAAATAATTGCCTGTGTAAATCAAAATAATTCCTCAAATTATAAAAATAACAGCTTGAATTTATATTCTAATAATAAAATTGTTTTTTATTTTCTACAATTAAATTCTTTATTTATTTTTAGTCTTTAATTTAACCAAAAAAATAATTAAATACTAAAGACTAGAACAACTATTCTTTTATAAATTAATGATTTAAAACAAATAAAAAATTATAGAAACTGTCATTTCGTAGTCTTTTCTCATAATTATAATATGCTCTCTTGTTTTTGTAAAGAAAAGTTTAGTGATTTAGCATATATATATATATATAGTGTGTGTGTGTATATATCAATTGACATATTCTTGGTATTTGCAAAATGATACCCGATACATCCTTAGATGATACTACTAGCCGAGGATAGAAAAGCTCAAGGAAGAAGGTTTTATGGTACAAGGCTAGTGAATGAAAATGACATATATAATACACTTCTGTTCACAGTTGAGAAATAAAAGCTTTGTACCCAATGGGACAACAAAAACCAAGGAAAAAAGTTGAGGATTGCAGTGAATCTCAAGGCCAACCTATACCTTTGCAGAATGCTCTATCAAACTTCTAATATCCCCTACTTGTTGAAGGACTATGAATTGAGGCTATCATACATGTATATATGATTTTTGCCATATACCAACACCTACATCAGTACAACCCATCTGATGTTTTTTTTTTCATCATGCTTGTACACTTGGTTCAAAAACATCAACTAGCCGTTCAATCATCTGCAATTGATCATAAGGAGCAATCTGCAACACAAGGCAGAAATAAAAAAAAATTAACTATAGATCGAAGTTGCTTAATACTAAACAACTAACAGTAATAGCCTGTGTTAAGAACTGCTTGCTTGCTGAGTACTTGCTAGTTTCCACTGTTATTGGGTTCATCTACTAATAAGCTTGAGCCAAGGACTACGGGCTATAGTTCTTAAACCAATCAACCAGCTAAAAATATTGTTACAATTGCTTAAATGTGATGACTATAACTAACAATGGCACAGCATTAAGGTGTCAGCACTGTCTTTGGTCAAACACACGTTAGGTTTGAAGCCTATTCTGCTTACATAAAGCCCAGTCCAAACCTTATTTCTAGTTAAGAATGATTGATATGTTAATAATTTAAAGAGATTAATTTCTATACATTGTTAGTACAAAAAAGTTGACATTGTCCAACAATCAGATATCATATTATGTATTACTTTTAAAGCAATTATTGTAAAAATCAATTAACTTACCATACATGACGATTTTTGATTGGTTGATGATGAAAAAAACTCTTTACACGGTACATATACTATCTACTCATTTAAAGTTTTATTTTTTCCCTGGGGACTATCGCATCTGATGTATATATTACCTGACTAAACCCATCAGGCCAAGTTATTGAAACTGCATAATTTCCCATTGGTCGAATTTCTTCAGGTTCAATATCTTCAGGAACATCACCGTACTGCAATTTCTGCTCCCCCGTCCATTCATCCTGTTTTAAATAAAAGCCTGATGAGATGGATACCTAAATTGAATATAACATGCAAAGGATCCATGCAGACATGAATTTCAATTATTTAATTACATCAATATGGATTACTAGTCAAGGTGCAATTTTTCTTCTTAGAAAGCAACATTTTTTTTTCTTTCAAAGTATCTGGTATGGACTTTCTGTCACAACAATCCACTCTCATCAGCGGCCACTTTGAATTCCTGGTTAGCATGAATTTCAACTTCAATCCAAAAGTTCCCTTTTCAATTCAAAACAAAAAATAGACTTGAGTTTAGGAATTCCAGTTTTCTGTCACGAAGAGACTTTTGGCTTTAAGTTTGTTGAGATCCAACATTGACTAAGATAAGACCTAAATAGTGCTTATAAAAGCTTACATAAATTCGCTTCAGTCCTTCTGGGTTGAGTTAGGCTCAGCCCAAATTCAAGAAATCTTACTGGGTTGCAATGACAAATGCGCCACATTGTTATGCCAGCCATGCAATAACCTCCAAAACTATCCTTTCATTATATTTTTATCTTTCTTTTTTTACTTTCAATTTTCCTATTCCTGCAAGTTGTTTGACAAATTATGTTTCATAGTTTCTAACTTTCTGTCTGAGCAAGATATGAAATGTTAAAAGATATAGCATCCACAATATTTTCTTGGGTGACAAAATAAATAGTCCCAGAAGTATTTATATAGGATCATTCTATCATTCTCGTGTATAGTAAGCACAATACAAGTTAAGTATAACTATAACTTTAAAATATTTTGAAAATAAAATTTATCCACATACCACACTTTGAGCAGAGCGATCATTCCGTCTCACTGTTGCAGGATGCAGAAAGAATTCTTCCTTTGAATCTGGTACCTTCACTTTGATTGCCTTGATTGATTTATCATAGGTGACCGCAGTTGAAACTGAATTGAAAGTAAAGTATTTTATAATCAAAGAAAAAATATGAATGCTAAAGAGAAACTGATATCTGTATTCAAATCAATAGAAAGAATAATTTCTGAACATTGTTTCCTTGCTACAGTTGTACAGAGGTTATAAGACTTAAAAACAGCATATCTATAAGTTGTACCAGATGGCACTACTTGTGCTTTTATATATTAATATATCTCATTTTCTGATAATAATAAAAAAAAATACTTATGCAAACAAGTGCTTCAAACCATATAGAACATGGTTGGTTTATAGGGTTTTGCAAGGACCTTTTTCAATTACCACCTATAATGTTGCTTAGTTGTCAAGTTTAATAATGTATCTAGTTAATGCATAGGTTTAATTACTCATTTAGTTCTTATAGTCGTACAAACTTTACCTTTTAATACTTAAAATCATTCCTTTTAGTCCTTCTACATACTATTTTTAATCCCTTTTAATCCATATGAGTTTAGACGGTAGGGATTAAAATGGTATATGTCGGGACTAAAATGGATAATTTTTAACTATAAGGACTAAAAGGTAAAATTCATGCAACTATAAGGACTAAATCAACAATTAAACATAATGCATATTTAAAGGAAAAAATGCATACTGTTTCTCTAGACAGTATCCAATACAATAGTGGCACTAAACATTAATAAGATAACATTAATTCATAAGAGAAGAAAGACTCAACCTCTCAATTACCCCAAGTTGATCAGTGATCAACAACTTAAAATTTAATATCAGTTAGATACAAGAGAACAATTAGCTTCAGTATCTTGTTATTAATAGATTTTATTAGAGGCTTTTTCTTCTCAAACATTATCAAGTAGGAAAAGAATACCTTGTTGGCGTATTTTGGCACACTGCTGAACAACACATACTCCTAGATTTTGGAATATCTTGGAAACTTCACCTTGAGGATCAGCTACCACTTCAGGCATTCCACTGTCTCCAGAAGCAGAGAGCTGTGATGATTATTTAAATAAACTTCACTTGTTCTCAAATCTTAGTTTGTATTTAGCAATAAAGCCAGAACACTTAGGGCTTGAGAATGGTATAAACATAATATCTTTGAAGAACTAAACAAACTCATTGTGTACACTCTGCACTGTATAATTAATGTGTCACCAAACAATGCTCCTACAAAATTTACAATTCAGTAAGCATAGGCAGACCTAATTTTTGCAATTTACTATTGCTAAAACATATGAAACACAGAATGCCTTCAAACTGCCAGATGAATATCAAATTTTATAATATCTTCCTCTCTTTTGCATGTGATTTGAACACAGCTTATATCACGATGGAATTGGGTTTGGATATGCCAAATCATAAACTACTTCTAGTAAAACTGTTAGAAGCTTTTAATGGAGAAGAGAAAGAAGGGAGACAACGAAGGTGAGTTTTTTTTTACAAGATCAGTACTTTTTTATTTTTAAATTGAATTAATTTTACTTTAATATTTTAAGAAGAAAAAAAATAATTCTGTTTTTGACAAGCAAACAAAATATATAAACATTTTCCTTTTCTTGGCTTGTTCTTCAACGATCATGTTTCTAGGCAACATTTATGACACCACATGGTTTATGTCATTATCAAGTTAGGATTTTAGTTTTATGAATTTGATAGAGCCGTATATCCAAACACGGTTCACAACGGGTCCAATAAATAGAGTACTTTACAGTTTTATACCTTTAAGCCTAAGACAACAATAGTTTAATTATGATTAGGAGGGAAACATATAAATGGAGAGGGGAAGCTAGTTATAGGGGGAAAGTAAAGATGGGAGAAAATATAGATCTGAAACATTTGAAAGGCTTTGCGTTCTCTTTCAAGTTCCCTGTATTTTAAGGAGGGCAAATAACAACTATGTTTGGTTCAGGTGGCAGATTTTATGCAATATTAAGGTGAAGTGCTGTATCCAATGTACCCTTGCATGATTGGGGGTTTAAACTTTTAAATGGAATATTGTCTTCAAGTCCTCTATGTTGATAAACTCTGGAAGGTTAAAGATATTTTTTTTTGGTAGTATAAAAGATGTGAGAGAAGAGCAGAAAGGATTGAAGTATAAAAGATAAAGTAAAATGAAGCATACAGTTGGTCTAATAGGGAGATCAAATAGATGAGGTATTCCAAACTGCTGAACAACCTGCAAACATAATCAAACTATCAAACACATGCCACAGACAGAACATAGTTGTTTTATATTAAGTATCATGAACTTGTCAATATTTTTTTCTTTGAATATGATGAAGCAAATAAAAAGTTAACAATCAAAGACATTATTCGTGCCTGAGAACCTGAACCTCTGCCAAATGGGTAATATCGTTTTCCATCAGCATCAAAATGACACATGTTCTCCACAACAGCAACACAAGGCACCTTATGCATTAACAGACGAAAACTAAATATAAGTATTAAATGAAAATAGAATCAAAAGAAGTATGACTAGCAAATACTTTCACATTTTTTTTTAAATATATATAAACAGAGGAAGGATAAAAAATGCAAAACACAAGCATGGGATTGAAAACAATAAAATGGAATAGTTATGTCTTCAAATTGTAGAAGAAGCACCTTAAGTTTTGAAAACATCCGAACTCCTTTTGCAACATCAATGAACGACAGCTTTTGAGGAGTGGTAACAATTACAGCAGCAGTTAATGGAACTACCTAAAGAAATATGCAACCAAAGTCGAATCAATGAGAACTGGCAACTAAAAAGACATTGGCAAACAATTAAAGGATATATACACTATACAGGCTTCCTAAGCCAAATGTGATAAAGCTGGGCCAAATTTAAGCTAAGAGGAGTGCTAGCAATACACTCTCTAACACACTTTTTCTAACACATATTCCGCTATTGGTTGAAATTTATTGAAAACTTCAAAATTAGAAGAGAGAATCATTAAATGAGAAGTGGGATCCACCAAAATAAGTAATTTCTAATAAACTCCCGCCAATAGTAGAAAGTGTATTCAAAAGAGTGTGTTGCTAGCATTTCTCTTTTGAAGAGTGCTAGCAACGCACTCTCTAACACACTCTTTGTAACACACTTTGTCATTGGTTGAGATTTATTAAAAACTACAAAATTAGGAGAAAGAATCATGAACCCACCAAAATTAGTGCAAAACTCCAAAAATAATTGGACAGACCAGATTTCCACTAAAAAAATGACCCAGCTGAAATCAGGCCAGTCCAATTACTTTTGCACTAATATTGAGCTGAAATTTGGATCAGCTTGATCACCTTTGGGATGAAATCTGACCCAGCTCAATCACATTTGACTGTTCTGATTTCATATCAAAGGTGTTCAAGCTGGCCCAATTCCAGCCCTATCAGCCAAAATGTAATGTGAAACAAGCTAAAGGACCAGAACCTGGCATAATGTGAGTTGAATATCTCCAGTTCCAGGAGGCATGTCAATAATGAGGTAATCCAGCTCACCCCTACATTGCATAGAAAATCAGGACTATAAATCAAGCAGAACCCATTTGATCTTCAAATATAATTTTTGGAGAGGACTAAAGTATAGATTACTATATGAATTCAATTTTTTTTAAATCCAATACATGCTCTGGGGTGGACCCATAAACTTGAATAATATATATATAAAAAAAAAACGGTAACAACAAAACAACAACAAAAGCCTTATCCCACTAGGTGACTTATACAATAAATATTAAATACAGTGCAAAATTCTATGAAAGACATGGTTTGGTAAGCCAATAAAGCATGTAACAAGTCCCCTATGCCCTCCTTAGTATTTTTTTAAAATGTTTTTCAGAAATGCATACCACTCAGTAGTAGTCAGAAGTTGATTAATGACTCCAGAAACCATGGGGCCACGCATTATTGCACGTCCTTGTCCAGCAAATCCAAAAGAGATCAACTTTACTCCCAAGTATTCAGTAGGAATTATGGTCTTCTTCTCTGGATTCTGCAGCAAGAATCTGAACAATTATGTTTGCAGTACTCAATCAACTAAATATTAAAAAGAAAAAATTGGTTTATCAGATCATACCATTACTAACAGTCGGTTTTCAGGAGAGACCATAGTCGGTAAGCTTGGACCATAAACATCAGCATCAAATAGACCAACTCTAGCACCCATATCAGCCAAAGTGTAAGCAAGGTTTACTGCTACAGTTGATTTTCCCACACCCCCCTGCAAAGTTTGACATAAAAGGCATTCATGACATGAAATGAAATGCAAATCGTGGTAAATAGATTGGCTCATAATTCCACATAGCAAAACTTTTTAGCTTCAACCCATAGTTGAAACGATATAGTGGTATTGTTTTTTTCAGAATCATTCTCTAAATGCATTTGATAGAATATAATGCAAAAATACTTTTGTTCCTTTCATCATGGAAGAGCAGCATTTAGTTTATGTTCAATCAAAAACTCGAGAAATTTTTCAGGTGCTATATATCAAAAACTACCATACATAATTTAAATAAAAGTTCTATTTAACTCATTTAGAAACCACAAAGTCTTTAATCAGCATGAATGAGGGTAAAGTGTGAGGAAAAAATATTGCAAGAAAGCAACCAAATCATGGCAAATAACTTGATATAACAAGACCAATATATGAAGAAGAAAAACCTCCCACAAGACCAACCTTGCAACTGGACACAGCCACAATATTTGAAATTGTCTGTAGACCTGCTGGAAGTTGCTCAGCATATATGGGTCTTGCTGGTTGTGCAGACATTGTAACTTTTACATTCTTGACCCAAGGGAGCATTGCCACCACTTCATTTGCCTTCTGCTCAAACTGTCATGCATATATATTCATTCATAGTCAAATCAATACATTAGAATTAGGGATGGGGAAAATCAAGTACGAAACATTTCTTTCTCTATAATGGAAGATAGATGAAATATTTCATTTATTATCCCTGCTACATAATGAGCATACAAAAAGAAAGGTCTACCACTCTAACCTACATCAGATATAGCTCAAACAATGGCAATTTGTGTCATTTACCACGTCCTTGATTGGACATGCTGGTGTAGTGAGCTCTAACCGAAACGATACCTGAGATTCAAAGGAAGAAATTTCAGTAAGAACACTATCATTTGCATTTACATGTGTGTTGCAGAAAGTTTTGGGCCTATGCTTTTTAAGACCTCTCCTAGAGCTTTATCAATCAGCAGATCTTTCACAAATCCACAAGTAACAATATCTGTTCCAAAGTCTGGATCAATGATCTGAGACAAGGCTTTCAACACATCATCCTCAGCCGTTCCAGTTGATACTGAAGAATCTCCAACTGCATATATGAAAATCCACAAAATTAAGGCATGAATCAACTACAAGTATTCCATTAATAGTATAAGGTGGCTAAACAACTTATGGCATGTTTACTTTTTATGACAGGTTTTATGCATGGGAATATTCAAACTTTTCTAATATACATCTGACATCATGTTTAACCAAAAACGTGAGTCATTAGGCTGTGAACAACAACAACAACAACAACGCCTTATCCCACTAGGTGGGGTCGGCTACATGGATCAACTTCCGCCATAATGTTCTATCAAGTACCATACTTCTATCCAAACCATTAATTTCGAGATCCTTTTTTATAACCTCTCTTATAGTCTTTTTGGGTCTTCCTCTGCCTCGAATTGTTTGTCTTCTCTCCATCTGGTCTACTCTCCTCACTACAGAGTCTACCGGTCTTCTCTCTACATGCCCAAACCACCTAAGTCTATTTTCCACCATCTTCTCTACAATAGGCGCTACTCCAACCCTCTCTCTAATAGCTTCGTTTCTAATTTTATCCTGTCGAGTCTTACCACACATCCACCGCAACATCCTCATCTCCGCTACACCGACTTTATTCTCATGTTGGCTCTTGACCGCCCAACATTCTGTTCCGTACAAAATCGCCGGTCTTACCGCAGTCCGATAAAACTTTCCCTTTAGCTTGATCGGTACCTTTGCATCACATAACACCCCCGATGCTTTTCTCCATTTCATCCATCCTGCTTGAATGCGATGATTCACATCCCCTTCAATTTCCCCATCATCCTGTATTACAGACTCAAGATATTTAAACCGTGTGACTTGAGGGATAATATGGTCTCCTATTTTCACCTCTGAGTTAGAAACCCTCCTTCTTTTGTTGAACTTAC
Source organism: Glycine max (assembly GCF_000004515.6). Taxonomy (NCBI): domain Eukaryota; kingdom Viridiplantae; phylum Streptophyta; class Magnoliopsida; order Fabales; family Fabaceae; genus Glycine; species Glycine max. The sequence continues at coordinate 8,169,701 of NC_038243.2, read as the reverse complement.
ATTCCATATACTCCGATTTGCTTCTGCTTAGGCGAAAGCCATGTGTTTCTAGAGCTCGTCTCCAAGTTTCCAACCTCTCATTCAATTCCTCCCTCGACTCTCCAAGGAGGACTATGTCATCTGCAAAAAGCATGCATCTCGGCGCTATCTCTTGGATTTGTTCCGTGAGGACATCCAAAATTAAGGTAAAAAGGTAGGGGCTAAGGGTTGACCCTTGATGTAAACCAATTGTGATGGGAAAATCGTCTGACTCTCCACCCTGTGTCCTAACACTAGTCGATACCCTATCATACATATCTTGGATAGCTCGAATATATGCAACCCTAACCCCTTTCTTCTCTAGAGCTTTCCACAAAATCTCTCTAGGCACTCTATCATACGCTTTCTCCAAGTCAATAAAAATCAAGTGCAAGTCTTGTTGGGCCATGCGATATTGCTCCATCACCCGCCGTAATAAATAAATCGCTTCCATGGTCGACCTTCCCGGCATGAAACCAAATTGATTCTCAGTAACTTGAGTCTCCTTTCTTAATCTCCGTTCGATCACTCTTTCCCATAATTTCATGGTATGACTCATGAGCTTGATTCCCCTATAATTTGCACAATTTTGTATATCCCCCTTGTTCTTATAGATTGGCACTAACGTGCTTCTCCTCCATTCCTCCGGCATGCGTTTTGACCTCATAATTTCGTTAAAGAGTTCGGTGAGCCACTCAAGACCTCTATCTCCAAGAGTTTTCCACACTTCAATAGGTATGTTGTCTGGCCCCACCGCCTTACCATTACTCATTCTTTTCAACGCTTCCTTTACTTCCTGTTTCTGAATCCTACGATAGTACTTATAGTTCCGGTCCTCTTCTCTTGTGTCTAGACTGCTAGAGTCATATCCATATCCATCATTAAATAAGTTGTGGAAATACGCCTTCCACCTTTCCTTGATATCTTTTTCATGCACTAAGACTTTGCCTTCTTCATCCTTAACACACTTTACTTGATCCAAATCTCTAGTCTTCCTCTCTCTACCCTTAGCAAGCCTATATATAGATCTTTCTCCGTCCCTGGTTCCTAGAGCTTGGTATAGTCCGTCAAAAGCTTGGGCTCTTGCCTCACTCACCGCCTTCTTGGTTTCATTTCTAGCTATCTTATACTTATCCCAAGTTTCAGAATTTCTACACCTAGACCACTCCTTGAAACACTCCTTTTTTACTCTAACTTTGCTCTGAACATTTTCATTCCACCACCACGATTCTTTACCCCTAGGTCCAAAACCTCTAGATTCACCCAACGTCTCTTTAGCCACTTTAATAATCTCTTGGGACATCTTGTTCCACATATCATTTGCACTTCCTTGTGATTGTCCACACCAACCCTCCCATATCTTTTGTTGGAAGATTCCTTGTTTCTCACCCTTCAAGTGCCACCATTTGATCCTTGGTGCTACCAGAGGACTTCTTCTCTTTGCCCTATCTCTAATTCTTACATCCATAACCAAAACTCTATGTTGGGTAGTCAAGCTCTCTCCCGGGATAACTTTACAGTTCAAGCAATACTTCCTATCAGACTTCCTGATAAGGAAGAAATCTATCTGAGAACATGTCCCTCCACTTTTGTAAGTGATAAGATGTTCCTCTCTTTTCTTAAACCATGTATTGGCTATAGAAAGATCCAAAGCCTCCGAAAACTCCAAGATGGATTTACCCTCCCCATTCATCTCCCCTAGGCCAAAACCCCCATGCACCCCCTCAAAACCTCTAGCCACGCTACCTACATGTCCATTGAGATCCCCTCCTAGGAAAACTTTCTCTCCTTGGGGTATATCCTGAAGTACCCCTTCTAGATCCTCCCAAAATTTTACCTTAAAGTGTTCTGCTAACCCAACCTGAGGTGCGTACCCACTAATAACATTAAAGGTGTCCTGTCCCACTACCAATTTTAAGACTATGATACGATCTCCTACTCTTCTTACATCCACGACATCCTTCTTCCACTCCTTGTCCACAATAATCCCTACCCCATTTCTTGATATGATTTTTCCCGTATACCACAGCTTAAATCCCGAGTTGTCTAATTCTTTCGCTTTTTCACCTGTCCACTTAGTTTCTTGTAGGCACATAAAATTGATCTTCCTCCTCACCATAACATCCACTATTTCCATAGATTTTCCAGTAAGTGTGCCTATATTCCATGTACCAAAGCGAATCCTCCTGTCATGAACTAGCTTCTTTACCCACACCCGTTCACGAAAATGTGGGAACCCTTGCTTACTTTTCACTACATCCGGGCGGCGATGCAGCGGCTCTTGCTCTTTTGACACTGTACTCGAGCCATACAGCGCGTTGCTTCCGGGCAACGACCTAGCATTCACATTATTACGTAATTGATCCATGTCATAGAGATTCGACAAAGTTTAACGTTGGCTGTCGAAAGCCTAACACAACCCTCTCCTTTTATCCGGGCTTGGGACCGGCTAAGAATAGCAAAGCTACCCTAGGCTGTGAACATGCATGTATATTCCTTATAAGTTATAATCCATCACCTGACTGACATGACTTCCATGTGCACATCTTTATATCATTTGACACACAACCGGAGATACTTACATTGACATGGTTTAACAATCATCTCCAAAAACAACACCAGGCAGCGAATAAATATGAATAATTTCTGCAGTCTCCACCTATACAAGTAAGCCTAAATCCCAAACTTTATCCTCTAACAATCTTCCTATTTTAATATAGAATTTTGAAATTCTGCCCATTCATTTATCACATCAATCCTGAAAGGATCTGATAACAAGTTAGCCAACCTCTGGCGAGCTTAAGGTTGATCAAGCATTGGATTTACATTCAGAAACATATCCACCAGAACCCAGAAACAGGGAAAATGGATTTTTAATTATAAAACAGTTCCATTATCCATACACTCTAAACCCATAACCACAACTATATTCATAATGCCCACATCCTAGTTCACAAAACTTTAACCAAATTCCAAAACTTTTGCACACATTTGAGGCCGGCCAATGAGCAGAATTAAGCACCTTCCTTCCATGTACAGAAAAGGAATCAAATTTAGTAGTTTACCTTCAACAGAAGCAGCTCTGGTAGTGACCCTTTTATGGGGGGTCCACAATAAATGCTGGTCCCTTTGGGAGTGAAGAGAAAAATGAAAGGTGGAAAAAAGTGAAGAGTTTACACTCACAGAAGAAGGAAGCAAACCTGCAAGTAGAAAGAAGTGTGATGAGCATGACATGATGTGAAAGGGGTCTAAGAGGGAAGTGTATGAGAAGAATCAGTGGCACACCCCATGTTCGTTGTGGTGCTTTTGAGGTTTGGATAGAGAAATATGGAGAAGAAGATGGAGCCTGAAGAACTTGCATTGTGTGTGAGCAAAAAAGAGGGTGAGGTAAGTGACAGTTTGTTTCTGAACCTCATGTTTCAGTTGCTAGCTGCGACTACCATATAATAATTTTTTATTATTTTTTATTTTGCAAATTACAAATTCAATGTTTTCTCAACCAAAATAATTTGTTTTATGAAAAATTGTGGAAATTGGTTTGTCGTTTGCTGTAGTAAGGTATGGGCTAAGCCCGCGGCTGGTCCGAATAACTTGCGGTTCATACAATTTAGGATTAATAAAATGATTGAATTTAAATGCAACTATAATGTAAAGATCTTTTATATTATTATTCAATTGTAGATTATATATCATAAAATTATTTATTTTTGTATTAATTATTTTAAAAACCATACTTATAACGATTGTTTTTACAAGACTTATAATAATTTTTAATTAGTTGATAATGTAAAGAATTTTACACTAATAATATAAATAATTAAAATCTTAGTAAATATTTAGAGTTATTTAAATATGCTTTCCTTATTTCATCTTTCATACAAATTTAATTGGAATGCACAAATAATATAAAGGTATTAAAAGTTTGAAAATCTCGGTTAGTAAAATGAATAAGAAAATATTTTTTAAGTAATAAACTGATAAAAGAATATATTTAGATATGAAAAATATATTTAAATTTTTATTTTTTAATTTTAATATGATATAAAAAAATTTATTTTTACATTTTATTTGATTAATGAATGCAACTTTGTTATATTTTAAGTTGATCCACTGATTTAATAATAAATTTTAGATCTTTTTTAAAAAAATTCATATTTTTAAGTTTTATATAATTTTACTGATCATGCAAGTTTAGACACTAACTTAAAAAGTTAAAAATAGATTAAAAGTAACTTAATAATTTTATGGATCTATTTCTTTCACATAAATCATGTTGATGTGAACTAAACCACAAAATCTTAAATGGTATTTAAATAATTCTCACAAACAAAATAAAATATCCACACCCAAAAGGATCGTGAGAACACATAAGGATTATATCGTAAAAAAATAATAATAAATAATTCGACACACTTATTATCTATGCTCACATAATCATTTCAAAAAAATATTTCACTATCATAAAAATGATTACAAGATTGTAACTCATTTCATGTATCACTCTATAAACCCGAGTACCCCAGTTATAAGAAATAATAACATTTTCACATATTTCTACATGTGTGTTGTTTCTCCACTAAATATCTTCTCTATTTGTAGTGAAGATTCTCACCAAATATAATAAATAAGTTCTCTTAGAAGTTGGAACAAAAGCAACTTTCAATGTATCCATTCAACTAAATTTTATCTAGTAAAATGTAATCTTTCACTTTGCATTTAAGTCACCTAAATTTTATTGATAAAAAAACTCAATTTTCAATGTGTATGCCTCTTATCTTTTGAGGTGAAACTCTATAAATGATTCTTCGGATTTTCTCATACCAGAATGATATGATGATTTACTAGTTGCTCCAAATCAGGCCGCTGGTTCCCTTCAATTCCATCACGCATAGCAGAATGAAATTACTATGAAAATTTTAATGTTCTTCCAGTTGTTTCACCTCTTAGTTTTTGCAATTATCGATATAAGCAAAATCCTCTGTACAAACACTCACAAGTCACCAAACTAAAATGTTAGCGGAAAAACATTATAAGCCGTACGTTCTCATTTAGGAGCATTCCATTATTATCAAGTTACTTAGATGTCAAATAAATAAAGGCAATTTCCATTTGTTCAGTTATGTTAATTTATTGTGGTCAGCAACCTGTCAAACTTGGTTGCAAATTAGTTCTGAGCTTATGTTCTTATCTTGCTTCAATTTTTCTTTCTGGAACAAAGCTTCTGTATTCAGTATTTTACCATAAAGAATGTTATTAAAAAATTATTGTTAGCCTCGAGGGTTATAGGGTAATGTTCTCAAAACAGGACCAAGAATAAACTAATTGTAGATGCCGAACAGAATATTGAAGGCAATAGAGCCTGCTCTCAGACTGTTAAAGTGAATTTCAATCCTTAAATCAATACAAGCTAATTATACCACAAACAAGGCAATGATCACGATTCATTTTAGTTTTTTTTCTTAAAAAAAAGAAGTATTTAAGAGAACCAAAAAAAAATAAAAAATCTTACACTTGCTTGACCACTCTAATAGAATTTGTGGCATACAAACAGACCATATACTTATCTATCAGAAAGTAAGCAGTGAAATAATTAAATTGGATATCTCCAATGGAAAACACGAGGAAGGTGGAAAAACAAAGTGTTGATGAGAGAGAATCACAATCTTCTGTGTTCATCATCTCCAACTCATAGCATGCCATCTGATTTTGCCGGCATCCTCCTGAGGAAGTTTTGTGGGACTGCAGGCATATCAAATCGAAACCTTGGAGGCCTTAAGACATAAGTGACCCACATGAACATCAAAATGCGAAAAGGAACCAAATATGTCACAATGACAGCCACAAAACAGAAAATAACAAACAAAAATGTTGCTCTTGGATCCCTCCAGCTGAGTAGAGCCTGCACCCTCTCTCCTTGAGTTGCCAAGTCAGCCATCATTTCTAGCACCCTCCCCGAAATGGCTCTTAATCGATCATACCTCTTCTTCAAATTATCACCACTAAATTTAGATGGAAATGGGTCAAATTCTTCTTCTAGTTCTTCAACGGTGGCTGTGTCAGCCTGAGACAATCTCATCCATATGGGAAGGATATCTTGGCCTTGTTCTATAGTGCCAAATCCCAACCAAGAGGAGGAAGGAAAATGTTGATGGCAAAACTATTCTTGGACAGAAAATAACAAAGACAAACATTAAGTAACTAACACCGTGGTAATTGAATTCTTCCAAGCATGTATCTCATGAAACTGTTTAGCAACAGAAACCAAAACATTGAGAAGACAAGCAATCCTGAAAAACTGAACTTTTCCCCTCCTCATGCTCCACACATTTGTCCCCATGTCTAGCATGTACTCCACAACCTCTTTACTGAGTGGTGGTTCAGCCCTTTTGAACCTCAATGTGGCGATGGCAGCAGCTTGGTTCCTCAAATTATCCAACTGAAATATAGACAATGGGCTTATATAGTGCATTCTTGGGAGCAAAGGTTGTGCATAAGTTTGCAAAACATTCAACAATGATGAACAAGAAAACCTCACAGCCAATTGAATTTCTCCCATCTTCCTGGCTCCTTGAGTGTGCAAGTTTATAAGAGGGTAAGAGTGAGAGTAAATCCTATCACTTTCAAGTGTTGACAACCGAATCCTTACCTTGCCAATTCTCCTATCCATTGCTCCTTCAGCCTTTTTCCCTCCGGCATTTTTGCCTCCATTCAAGTTTCCATTATGAAACACAACAATGGTGATCACAGTGCAAGGATCAAACACTTCCCATGTATATTGCTCATTCCAATTGGGAGAAAGACTATCTACAATAGTCCTTGTCCTCACCCACTTGGGACCATACTTAGCGACACAAAAGGCATCGGTGCGGTTTTCCTTACTCATTGGAGAGAGCCCCACAGCATTCAGGATTCCCAATTCAAGAACACCAATACTTGGCTTGCATAAATACTTAGAAGATGGCCTTACATCACTTGTGTAGTGAGTGGCCTCATCAAGAACATGGTACCCTCCATCCAAAGAGATCCTCATGTTAAGTTTACTTGAAAACCCAACCTCCTCTTCACCCTCCTTTTCCTTTGGCTTCTGAAGATTGCACCACACACTAGCTTGTGGAGTGGCATCAATTCTCTGCTGCACATTCTTCAAAGGAACCACACAAATTCCCAAGCTTTCGTGTTTGTGGGGATTCCCCTGCTCAATGGTCACAAGCAAGCAATCGTCAAAGGGTTCTGCCACAACAAACATCAAATCCTCATTCCACATGGGGCTTGCATTACACTTCATAGGACGGCTCCTCAAAGCTAAGTTCCCCAAAACACCTTGGATGAAAATTCCTGATAACGGCTAAATAATTATATTTTAATAATAGAAAATTAGTCAAATATTGACCTGAAATTAATTATTTAGCAGTTATTTGTGATTAAAAGTTAAAAAATTAATTAAATTGAATTTTTGGTTGCAGATATAAAAATTGGAGGTGTAGCAAGCAAAAAAGGCAGAAAAATTGAAGAAAAGAAGAAAATTTGAAGAAGGCCCAGTACAATACGCGCACGTCACGGGCTAAGCGGGCCAGGAAGTACACGCGCTAAGCGCGGGTGTCGTGCTAAGCGCGCCTACGAAGGCCCAAAGCCCACTTCAGCAATTATAAATAGAGAGCGAGTCCAAGGAACAGAGACACCACCACAGAACCCCCTCTCCTAGGGGTTTCATTTACTCCCTTCCTTTCACCCCTTATCATTGTAAAGCTCTCTTCACTATGAGTGGCTAAACCCCCTAGCTAGGGTCTGGCCTAAAAAGCCAATGATGTAGAGAGCATTTCAAGAGTTATCAATAAAAATTTTGTATCTCAGAACTTACTTTCTGTTAGGGTTTAGTCCACTCGGGAGAGGGTAAAGCCTAATTAAGGGTAAGGAATGAATACTTGAATCTGTTTTAAGGGTTAGGTCACTCAGGAGAGGGTAACGCTTAATAGAACACTTAAAGGAAGAAATTATCGTGTTATCTTTTAGAGGGTTTTCCTTCTACATTCTTTTATGTGCTTTTCTTTCTTATTTATTCTGCATCTTTATTTTCTGTTAGTCTTTAGGCCACTCAGGAGAGGGTAAAGCCTAATTAGGGATAAGGAATGAATGCGTGAATCGATTTTAAGAGATAGGTAATTAAGGTAGGCTTGTCATCATGAGGCATCAAGGGCAAGTAGATGGATAGATGTGGGGCAGAATTAGTTCGTATTGATAACAGACAAATCCTGAATCCATGTATCTAGGCTGATTAGACTTGTTAGGTTTTAGCGATTTTAATATATAAATTTTATTCCCTATTTTATTGTTGACTTTTCGTTATCTTATTTTTCTTATTTGTTTTTCTTAGAAGTAGTTATTCCTTATTTGACCGTTGGATTTTTTTATTAGGAGTAGTTATCCTCTATTTAGGAGTAAGTATTTAGGCTTAGTAGATTTAGATTTTATTCTGCCTTTATTTGAATTTTGTAGAAGTAGTTATCTTTATCATATCGCAATTTAAATATTTTATCTTCTATTTTGATCTTTCAATCTTTTATCTTCTAATTTTATCTTTAAATATCTTATCTTTTCTTTACCTTATCTTATGAGATGTGGATTCGACACTCGAACTTCCGAGAACTTTACTACTTTGTGACGATTTGGTACACTTGCCAACGAGTTAACAATTCCCGAGTCATTACCAATATTACTATTTTTTAGCAACAAATCCTCGGCTTGAATCACATTAACTCTAAGGTACCAAAGCCTGGGAGAAATATATACCTTGGAACGAGTGTGAGCAATGCTTTCACCACTAGTTTCTGATGCATCTGAATGCCAAGCCTCAGAAAAAGCTTCATCTGCCTGAGTTCCCATCCAAACAGACACCATCAACTCTCCTTGAAGCTTCACCCCATTTTGATCCTCAAGCTTGTACCATTGCGGCGCCAAGGGGCTATCGGGACGAACTCTCACTGGGACATCACAAATTGTGAATGCAACACGTCCCATGAACTCATCAGGGTCATCATTATCCTTGTCCTTCACCACAATCTCCAAAACTAGCACTTGAATTCTCTCCTTGGCAAAAGCAAAGACTTGGTTCCATTCTGGGGTGGTGGTTTTCTCCAAGCATCTTGTTCTTCCTGTGAAGCTTCCAAGATTCACTTCCACAAAAGGGTTGCAAGGTTGAGATTCACATTTCTCAGACAAGTCTTTGGCTTTCACGACCCTGACAAACAGAAACTGCATTTTCTCAACCAAGTCAAATGCAGTGGGGAGCCTATCACTACTGATTGCTCTTCCAGCACTGATGTTTGGAGTTGTCGCCTTCAGAGAGAAATCCTCTTTGTTCTTCTTTTGGTTTTGGTTTTGGTTTGCCATTGCTTATTCTGCAAAAAAGTTAACACAGACTACAATTAAATCACTCACACACACACACATGTATATATATAGCATGAACAAATGGCATATAGGACTAACGAGAAAACATACAATCACAAACTGTTGAATTTATAAAGAACTCAGAATGTTTGCTCAGAATTTCAAAAGATAAAAATGGTGTGAATCCTTATAATGAAGTGCAGGTTTGGTGAAAAAGATAAAAACAATTGTCAGTTGAATGCAGTGATTACGGTTTGTAACAACAGCAACGTAAACATGAATTTGAAATTGAAAAGATGCCATTTTTTAGTTTTTGAATTTCTACTATTTATGGTAATGCATATAAACATAACACCACACCATGCATCGTGAGAGTACTAAATAAAAAAAATGACCATGCAAGCAAATTTAACGAGAAAATTCAGTATTTTTTTTTAAAGTAACAAGGATGAAAATTCAGAAAATGAAAAAATGTGACGCTCACACACACACAAAAAAAAAAAAGTGAAAGATTATGAGAGAAAGAAGAGGGAACTTACGTGAACTTGGTTGGTCTGACAGTTCAATTTGCCGTAACCACCAAAAAGACAAACAAGTCTACCACCTTTGACGGTGTTTTGACGGCGTTTGCACGTGTTTCTTTTTCTTCAGAATTACTTATTACTTACTAGCACTGGTCGTTTTTAAAAGAAGAAGACGCATTTAATTTAATTAAAACTAAAAACAGCGGTTACTGTGGCTGTTACACAATTTCAGAGTATAAAAATGATGGAAGAAGGCGAGTGGTCTTATGGATTATAGATTATTTTGATAATAATACACATTTAATTTTATTAAATCATCATAATGTGTGCTCTTATGGTCTTATTTTTTTATTTTTGGTTTGATTCTATTATATTATTAGTAAGGTTTCATTTTTTCCTTTGGAATGTAGTATCAGTTTTGTATTTGAATTTTTGAAGACGATTCAATTTAAAACAATTGATGTCATCTAATAATTGACAATTAATCACTTTAGTTTTACTTTTTTCTGCGGCCCTTGATTAAATATTTTTTGTATATATTAAATGAGAAATTTTTATTTCTATTTTCTAAATAAACTGAGGAATTATTAGTATGCCAAGTATATGAGGAATAAATAATTAAAAAAACGTTAACTCTGTTTAAAATTATCAGAAACTTGGAAATCATTTTAATTATCAAGATCTTTAAAATATTACAAACATTTCCCGCCTATTTCAAATTATGATTGCTATAAAGTTAAATCACGTTATTTTTTCTTACATAAATCTCCCAAGAACGCGTATCGTTACTACTGAACCAAACACACTAAATTGACAACATTAAGAGAAAACAATGCAATCATTAGTTTCAAAAAATGAATTTAAAACAAAAGATAAATGTGATTAATTTTTTAAAAGAAAAATAAATTCCAAGATTTATCCACTCACTTTAATTTAATACATAATGTTTTTTTTTAATTTACTTCGATTTCTTACCCTCAAGTTTCAATTAAAAAATAGAAGTTGCAACTTGCAACATTAGAAAGATTTCCTTAATCTTAACATGGCTGCAAAGCATGATACAACTACAATGTTAAGTTATTGTGCCGGGAAATCAAAAGAAGTGAGTGATAAAACACCAAAGAAATCAAAAGAATGACGGGATGAATAAAATCAGCCATCACAATGTTGCTTGTCAAATGATGAAAGTAATTAAAAGAAAGTTCAACACTAATATCTACTTTGACTAAATTCATAATTGACAAATAATTGCAGTAACTTAGTAAATAGCAAATTGACTTCAACATTCTGAGACTTCATGTCCAGAGATCCTTCTTCCCTTCAAGGATGAATGAGTTACTGTCTGCGCAATCATCAATGCAAATCCTTTTAGCAGGACAAAAACTTGTCCCAATAAATTGAATTGCGGTGAGTAATAAAAAATGCATGTACAAGGCAGAAACAATCAGGGTGATTTGTAGTTTTGAAATGGTACTAGTCTTGAAGCAAATAGGGATCTCGGGTAACAGGATTCCACAGCCTTAACTTGATGACACAGCCTTATTGGAGAACCCATTTCTTGGCCTCTTGTTGGATATAATATCAGAAAATGAGTCAACTAGTTGCCCTGCCAAACTACTTGGATCATCAATCAGAGCTTGAATGAAAGTATTTACCACCCGACGTTCTTGTTCTGTCGACCTCAAACTAAACCATGTCAGCAATTTCAACCTAAATTCCTGCTTGATATGACCCTGGCATTCTAGCCAGCGAATTACTTTCACGCAATACTCAAAGTTCTCATCTAAGGAGAATGGACCATCAGATGCACGTAAAGGAGAATCATTTATCAAAGTGCTGTCACAATCATGTGTCTCTTCATTTGTGCTTGCTACCCTCTTCCTACATGCATCTCCACGAGAGTCAACTGCTGGAACTTCACCAGTAGGTCCATGGTTCCAAGTTTGGGAACCACCACTACCGTGTGATCTTGCTAAATTTTTTTCTAAATCATGCGAAGCAGCATCATCATCTGCCTCAACAGCCTGCTGCAAAGTGCAACCATTATCTTCATCCCTAGAAGACTCGAATGGAGGTGTAAGCTCTTCATTTAAATCAGGCACCGAAACAACATTTAGATCAAGGTCGCGAGAAACTGAAGGCAACAGCTCTTGTGGATTGGTAGGCTTGATTGTTTCACTTTGCCCACAGCATTTTCTCTTGTCAGCGCAGCAAAATTCCTCAGAGCAGCCTTGTTCTTGAGCCCAAGAAAGATGCAAAATTTTCCCAAGGTCTCGAACCTTAAATCCAGAGTCTTCCATTGTGGGATTGGGCTCCATTTTGGAGCCAGAAGAATTGCATTCAGTTTGAAGGTTCTCCTTTTTTTTATTCATGGCAACTGATGACGATGAATTCTTTTCCAATATCTCAATGCTCTTGGTGAAACACTTGGCCTCAGAATGACCCAGGTCACCCATATCTGTAAAAGATACAACCCGAAATGTATATTCTGTGCAAGGCTGGAGGTTGGGTATCAAAATCCTTCTCTGAGCTTTGGGAAACACAGAAACGGGATCTTTAGTGTGCGACTCCTCCCTACTCTTGTAATACCAGAGCTTGTATCCCTTAATGTCCCCAGAAGATGCATTTGACATTTCAATTAAAATGATTTTGACTGAGGAAGCTGTTACCTCTTCAAACACAACCTTGCATGCAGCAGGAAGAGAACCCTCTGCAAGTTAAAGAAGTTCATCATATAAATCAAAATTGCTTGGCACGCAAAAAGAATTTATATATTAAAAAGAAAAAAAAGTAATAGTTCCCACCTCTGGATTCTGGATGTACATTGGGAACAGTGGCCAACCATTCATCAGCTTTCTCAATAGCAAGAGAGCAGAGTTTTTGTACGTCACTGGCAATAGGGAGTCTGCTGACAATCCCACGGGCCATCTTGGCAGAAACCCCATTAACTGGACCAACTTCAGTTTCCAGTTTAGCCTTTGCCTCTTTTACCATTTCATGCAATTCTTTAAATCTTGAAGTACCATCCAAAAGCCTGTAGCTCAAATATATTCTGTAGCATAGTACATCTACACGCCGGGCATCTTTTGCTATATTTAGCTGCTTCTTCCAACATCTGTCGGTATTAAACATGAGGCACCAATTTCATCAACATAAACTAAAATTTTAGTCACAAACACAAGTTGAAAATGGTTTAAATCACCACAATATTCCATTTCACAATCAAATTAAAGGAACTGAGAAAGGCCATAAAGGAATTCATTTCTCTTGGAAAAAGACACAAAGGACAACAAACACAGTAGCAATTAAGTTTGCTTCATTGTTGCATGCTAGTCAAGTGAATAATGGACAAGAGAAGCAGGAGACATGGGTGAATTCATTTTTAATTCTCTTATTCAATATATAGTTATATACAAAATGCAGGTTGATACATATTATTTCACAGCATAAACAAAGAAATTTGAAAGATCAATTGAAGCCTCCCAGTATCAATAAAATGATACAAAGAAGAGATAACTAGACAGGTAAAGAAAATTACTCACCCAAGTATCCCAGTAACTTTACCGCAGGATGCACAACAATAACCACCATCTAGTTGCATCAGTTGTCCATGATCAACAACTCCTACTTTTTCATGTTGAAGAGCACACTCAATATGGCAAGACAACCCACAAGAGTCCCCTTGAGAAGATTCACATGTGCATACCAACCAAAGACTAGGATCCTTGTTATCATCAAAAAGGTGGCAAATACAGCAAGAGCACCTTCTACAAAATGTGTCATCTTTAGAGAGAACAGCTCGGCAGGCAGAATTCTTACAGATCCAAGAGTTTGAATGTCCAAAATCACTAGGTGGGTCAGGAGTTGGTACGAACCGCACCGGGTTTTCTCCTTTGCGATGTTGCTTCCTAGAAGGCTGATTGCTGATACCAGAAACTTTTTTTGAGTCCTGTTTCTTGGCAATCTTACTGGTTGACTTGGTTTCAGCCATCCTGCTTTTTGAAGAAATGTTCTTTTTGTCCTTATCAAAGCAAGTTCGTAAAATTTCCTTCTTAGGACCAGATTTTAGGAACTCCTGAAGAAGTTCTGAACTTCTTGAAGCATCATCTGAATGGCCATTTTTTTCTGGAGTACTTTGTGCACTGGATGAAAGGCTTTGAACACCAGAAACTGAAATAACAACCAAATACAAAGTAAGTCCAGGGGAAACAGAAGGAAAATCCAACTAAAGTAAACGATGAAACCTGCTCTGTTAATCAACTGAAGAGAAATAAAATAAAATAAAAAAATAGCAGATTAATCTAGAGCAATAACAAATGAGATAAGTAATAAATTACACACAGGTTCCACCAAAGAAATATGAATAGAAGATTAATCACAGAGCAGTTTAACCTTGAACAGAAGAACTTCAGCCCTTCTGTGACTACATCATTTAGATCAAGGTAATCAAACTCGAGATTTTACTTAGACTTGTGAAGAGGAAACAGAAGCAAAAACCATGGAATCATAATTCGTAACACAGCATAAGATTCTACAAGATTCATAAAATTCATTTATAAGCATATTGCAAAGCATAAATAAGAGAAAAAAACATTATAATGCATATCAAATACTTAAATAAGCTTAAATTCATAATCATAACCATCTCCTTCATCAACCATATTAGCAAGATGATCCTCATATAGATGTGGCACAGCAAGAACATCCTCATCCATATTTTGTCTTGAGGGAGGGTTGCGAGAGGTTGAAGATGGAGACAAACAGTTGTTTTGTGTTTCTCGGTTCTCTCAGTAGATGCTTCTAGGTTCTTGGTGTTAGGGTTAGTGAGCACTTGATTTATGGGCTTGGGTTTACGGGCTTAGGTTTGCAGAATCCTAGAATGGCCAAAACAATTTGGAGCCTGACTTGCCAAGTAGAATCAAAAACTCTACGATTCTGTGTGGCAGTGCTGCAGATTTGTGAGTCTGAGCTCACACCAACTCATGTAGGGAGTGTAAAATCGTGCATTCTATGACTCAGCATGTAATTGTGACTACCATGGTTCAGATTAGGGTAACCCTAAAAATCAGCTTCAACAGAGCTTATTTGATTTCCTTTCCCAAACAAAATCATGGCCCCAATTGTATATATTTAACATCAAAGCTGAGCATATGTTGCTACTCTTGGCCCATTCGGTCTCATTCTTGCTCTAGCACCTGTGTTATTATTAGTAAACCAATACCTGCTTTAGCTTCACACTTGTAAGCCTCATATTTTAACATCATACATGGGCTTAAGAGTATAAACTGGAAATCCAACAACTACAGATAAACACGTCAAGGTTATGTTTCTACCTATTTATCATGTATGCATCAATCAGCAGTAGCTAGAGGACCTGCACTAGAACCCAGAACCCTCCCTATTCCAACGCAACAGAAGAATGTAAATAAATTGTCCAAAATAGTACATTACAAATGGAAAACAAGAGAGAAGCCACATAACAGGATGAACAAGTTGACTGCAACTCGCATGAACTCAATCTAAAAACAAATTGAACTAAATGAAGAATATAAAAACAAAAACCTATGAAGAGTTGATTCTGGAGACAGCCATTATTAATTCATACGCAAAATCAAAGACAATTCAAAAGTATTAGCACATTTTTTATCCATTCCAAATAATGCTACATAAAGCTGTTTTGACTCTTGCATTTTAAATCCTTTATCATTCAATCATGAAGTATCATCCTAATGTTAAATTCTAATTAACACAATCATTGTCTTTGAAAGGATTCCTCTTTGTATGGACAGAACCAATGTCAAATCCATTTCCACCTTCAACTTCATAAAAACAATAAAAAATTTTAAACATCAATGTCGAAATTATGAGCAGATACTAGTACTATACTAAATCAGGAAATGAATTAAGCATTCAAGAGAAACAGCCAACACGCCAAAAAAATATTGTATTCAGTTATTTCAGTTCAAGATGAACAACAAACAACCAAGGAGAAAACCTGGACTCAAGTTCCTCCGGTTGAAATGCAAAATTCATAATTAAATAGGAGTAACAAAAGTCAAGCTACCCTGAATCAGTTAAAATTACAAAGCATTCTCCAAATTATATTCCAAACAATAGGGATCACACCTTTTCACCAAAAGTTTGACAATACACAACAAGGGCACAACACATAAAATATATGCACACATCAGGCATTCTCATAATTCAAATACCTAAAAGACTACATAGAGATCCTCATAAGCACCAGATCCTCCCTACCATGGAAAAAGAAAAAGAAAAGAGATATCCTGACAGAGTCGACACTACAGCACCTCCACAGTCAACAATGTGATAAATCCAGGGAGGGAATTCAAGGCCAACATGCAACAGGTATAGTTTGGAATAACCCTTTATACTAGACTATGCAGGCAAAGGAGAAAGACCTAAAGCTATAATTTTAATTTATTATGCACATCTATCTTAATCAATACAAGTGCAAATCTTTATACGCATACGCCATTCAAAATATTTTTAAGGAATGTCTTCTTCATCAGTCCAACCATTGAAGTATACTTAATTGTCTTGATCCTTCTTGCCAGATATTTGAAAATTTGGTCCTCAAGAAGTACATAATTAAAATTTAATATTTTAAGCATAAAAAGTATACTGAATGCTCATCTTATATATTTTCTAGTGAACAATTACAAATCAATTTAAGATTATCTAAATTAAGAGAATTGATTATCCCATGGAAGATTTTCTATGAAATTTGTGCTATAAAAAGTCTTGTCAGGATAAACATAAAACTGTACAGTAGAAATAAATAATATTTCAGTATAATTATATAATCACCAGACACACTGCAGTTCTACTAAAGTTGTATCTATTTTAAAGTACCAAGTGCATGCTTGGATAATTGGTAAAGTATTACTGGAGTCAGTGAGTGGAATTCATTTGGAAGAAATATCTTCTGTAGAATGAGTTGTACATTTAGGAGGGTTCTTCCTAAAGGTAATTGGTGTAAAACTACCAAAATTACTTTCAACTAATACCCTAATAAATTTTAGTTTGGTAACTGACAAGACAATTTGGACAACAGAATCACTAGTTGAGGAGTTATTTATACAAGGACTAAATAAAATAATCACACTCCACTCTTAGCATTTATAATACCATCAAATTCTACAATGTTTGTTTTAATTGGGAGGATTATATGTACTTCAATTCTTTCTAATTATACTCTATCCATAACAGAAACACACATTAATGCATTAATATTTCATAATTTCATACGATAAAAACACAACATCATTGGTACATCAAAGAGAAAAAATAAATGGACATTCATATTGAGAATAAACATAACAGGAAAAGGGGAAAAAATCCATTTAAAAAGAAGTCCCAGATTGGTTTTGTAGACAATCTTCATACCCTTACCTGATTTATTGCTGAAAATTTGAGTAAATCTTATGCCACATAATTCTTCATTGTTATTTTCCTTAATAAGGTATTACAAAGGTTCACAAAGTATAACATTTCCATACAACAAACGACAAACAGTACTGTTTATTTAGTATAATATAATTCCAATTAACAAAAAAGAGGAAGAATAGGAAATTAGATATACCTTTATGCATTGCAGCCCATAGCCACAATTACTTTCCAAACCTTATACCATACAGAGGAAGAAATACAAACACTTGATTGAAACCATACGTGTTCAGCATTTACTAAACCTGAGAAGCTTATTCAGATATAACATTGATCCTTGATTCTTAAGAAAATAGCCAAGCAGCAGATATGACCTCAGGCTTATGTCATCATATTACTCTATTTTAAGCACATTTTATAATATATTGCATCATATGAGCCAACCAACTTTCACGTCAGGGTTTGGCCAATAAAAGGGAAAATATTGGTGAAGCAATTAAGCACTAACACAAAAGTTATGAGGCACCTAACCATGGGGCTATAAATTGATTAAGTGACAAAAGGCCTAGCAAAAGAAGCCACTTTCAATATTTAAACCAAACAACAGTGGACTGAAACTGTACATAAACACTAGTCCTTATAAGGGAAGAAAGCAAAAGAAATTTGATGGTTAGTTAGACATGTTTTGAAACATGTAGCAGTGTGTTGGTCAGTAGTAAAACACATAAAATAACAGAATCATTAGACAAATCACACAGCATGCATCAGCCAGTCAGCATTAGAAACACAACAGAAAGGGGTATAAAATTGTTGCAACCTGTCACTACTGAAAGAACAAACTAAAAAAGAAGCTCAAAAACATACCTTTAGCGAGGAACTTGTCTTCTAAATCCATTTGCAAGTGTCCAACACTGTAACAAAATGGCCCTTCTCTGACAAGCAGATAAAAAATGGCATTAAAAGGCTGCTTACGTTATTGTGAAGAGAAAATGAGTCTCATGCATGAATCATCACTCCACTCAACTCCCACATGAACAGAAAAAGGAATCATTTTTAGTGAAGTCTAAGCCATGTGTATCACACCAAAGAAAATTAACAAACAATAGTTAACCAAATCTTCAACATAACCGGCACCTCACTTAAAGCACAAATTCCATTTTTAAAATGATCAAGAGGAGTAAACAACAATTACCAAATACTTCAAAAACTTATTCTGGATTGTCACTTTTTTTTCATTTACCTTTAACGAAAAATAAAGTAATAATTTAGCACAGGAGAGAGAAGCCATGTTTCAAATACACCAATGTCGGAATGTAACTAGCTCCTCATGACTTGAGCACAATAAACAAACACATTCAAAACGCAAAACCAATAGTACATCTTTTTTCCCGTGAAATTCGAACAGTGTCAAAGTTTATAATAATTCACACATCTTCGCCAACCACCTGAGCTAAAACCCTTCACCATACCAATAGTACATGACACCAACCATTAAAAATAAAAATATATACCTCAAATTGAAAAAAAAAAAAATCAAACTACAAATACAGCTGTATTACCTTGCCCATTTGACTTAAATCCACGTTTCCTCATGGAAAAGATCCAATTCCAATCAACTTTCAACAGCTAAATAAAATTATTATTATTATTAACTTAAAGTCTTAAATACATTCCAAAACAAATGAAATAATATAGAGATAAATAAA
Organism: Glycine max; assembly: GCF_000004515.6. Lineage (NCBI taxonomy): Eukaryota > Viridiplantae > Streptophyta > Magnoliopsida > Fabales > Fabaceae > Glycine > Glycine max. The sequence continues at coordinate 8,150,656 of NC_038243.2, read as the reverse complement.
TGAGAAAGTGAACGTAAAAAGAAAACCAGAAGCACAACATAATCACGATTTAACCGCTCTTCCAATACGCATTGCGTGCCGTGCATTAACAATAGGGAGAAAAAAATCAAAGAGAGTCTCTAAATTATTTTTCTTAATTTAAAAAAAAACAAATCGAATAAGAAAAATTTAAAAACGAATAAAAGCGGTTATTTATGCGAGAATCACGTGGCGAACGTGAAAATAGGAAAAGAGACCGTGGAAGGGGGGAAACGAGAACGAATCTGCGAAGAAAAGCGAATCGAAAAAACGCAAAAAAAGAAAATAAAAAAAAAAAAGCTGAATCACTGACCTTGGGAGAATGGGGAGAGGAATCAAGGGTTTATTGTTGCCATGAATCCCTAACAACACAACACGACCAGACACAAACGTTGTTGTTGTGGTGGTGGTGGTGGTTGTTGTTAGTTTGCGTTGTTGCGTTTCAATAGAGAGAGAGAAAGAGAAAGAGGAGAAAGACCTTCGTTTTGTACGAGTCACTCACGTTTTAGGAAGGGAGGAACGTCACGCGCGAGGGATGGCGCGTGGAGTGATGGTAGTTTGAATGGTTCGGTTTTTGTGGGTGAATGGATACGGATAGTATAGTCAGGTCAGCTGTTGCTACTCCTCCAAAGTTCTTTCTTTTTATTTGGAGGAATATATTTGTCTAAGAGAATAAAAATCATTTAAAATAAATTTTATATCAATTTATGAAGATAAAATAGTGTAACAATATATTAATTATTATAATTTTTTTAAAATTATCCTAAAACATAAATATATCTTATATTTCACTTTTTTGTATCTTAATTATTTTATCAATGTTGATGGATAAAAGTTAACATTAACATGTATTATATTTTGAGGATTAAATTTTTTGCTTTCATCTTTTAGAGACATATTTATTTACACATTTAAAGACAAAAATGATTATTATTCTCAAAAAGTGGGGAAGATGAAACTCAAGAAAATGTTATACGATAAATATGTCATTATGTTGGCAAATTAAAGATAATCACATTGAAAATCATTTGAGTGACAAATTTGTTTCTCTTTGACGGACGAAAATTAACGATGGATATAATTAAGATTTTCTCGATGAGATTTAAGATATTCTCTTTTTTATTGAATGTATTTGAAGAATATTAATAACATTATTTTTAATGTATTTTTAATTAAAATGAAAAATAATAATTAATGCAATTAGGGTTGTCTTGATGAGACTTTAAGATATTCTCTTAAACTTTGACCCTAACTATATGATTAATCTTGAATCTAAAATCTAATATGTGGTTGGACATATGTCCAACATGCACATTTAAATAGAATTATGTTAGCATAAAAAATGTCCACTGCCATCATCAGCTAAAACAACTGGACTAAGAAAGGATGGGCAAGCCTGCCTCCTAGAATACATAGGCATGTTGAGATGAAGATCATTCTTTGGCAAACCAATCTTTACACAAATTAACTTTTCTTAAGGTATATTGGATGTTGGTCAGGAGAACACGAATTTTGTTAGTTAATGATGATAGCATAGGATGCAACAGAGACATGTGTTGAACCAAAAGCTGATATGCATTCATGGAATTTGTTTCACAAATCAAGTGCAATTAACCATATTCCCAAGCTATTTTAAGAGCATGGTATATAGCAAACAATTTTGCATGAAGGTTGGTAGTCAACAATAGTCGAAGTAATCGTTAATCCATTTGTGAAGAGAATTGCGAAAGATTCCACCAAAGCCCGATTAAGTGTAAACAATGTGACACTTGTAAAATATTAGAAAATATATAGAATTAAACACATTGTTAATCACATCTAAAGTTATTCATTCGTACTTAAGGATGTATTTGACGTGAATAAAACTCAATTTTCTTTTACAAATTTAGTGTATGTTGTGAATTAAATAACATTAATTGATAAATTTGATTATATACCTTTAGATTATCTTTAGTGATAGAACTAATTTTGAATTTTTGAATTTTTTTTTTTTGAGTCTCATGATATTATTAAGATTTTTTCTTTTTTATTCTAGTAATAGATTTTACTTTTGGTTCTTGAAATATTTTTGTGGGTTTCATTATGAGTCCCTTAAATATATTTTATCAATAAATTAGGGAGAGAGATATTAAAAAAAATTAAAATAAGATAATTCTTGAGAATTTTTTAATAGGAATTCAATCTCCATCCATAACAGAAATCTTCAAATCATGTATAATGGTAAATCTAGTGAAAAAAAATTCTTAAACTCAAGAATTCAGCCCAAAAATCTTCATTAAAGATATTTTTATTAGGATTCTTGAGTTTAATTTATGATAATAACCAATATATTAGAAATTGTTGGTGGCTTTAATTTCTTTATTTGACCATTGCGGTTTCTCTCTCTTGTTACCAACTCGTCGTTTTCAGGTTTAAAAATGAACATTGATGGACATTAATGCCCCTTTTGTTGAAAATTATAGAAGTATCAAATCCGCAGCATTTGTTTTTGCTTCTGTTTTACGTAACCCCATCAACAGCTGTACTTGTCACCGAAAGAAATTGAACTGAATAAGAATAATAACCTACTAAACCTAGTTTTTTGTTTAGGCAACCGTTCCTATAATTTATTTTGAATAAAGTAATTTATGTTTAGATAATAAAAAAATTGTACCAAATTAAAAAAAACACTAGTCAAATTAATATAACTTTTTGGTTAAATTAATGAATAGGTTTTTTAACCGTTTAGGGATTTTTAATTAAGTCTCTAAATTGAAAACGTATTGTAATTCATTTTTTTAATATTTTAAATTTCAATTAATTGTGTTTCTATGATTTTAAAAACTGCTACAAATTATTTTTTTCCTAATAATTTTGGATATGTTACAGCATATGTTTCAATGCATATACAGCATACGAACAAAAAAGTAAAGATGGAGTTCTTTTTACAAACTTACGTTTAAGCTAATATAAATTAATTTTAGAGACTGAAAATATAGTTTGATATAAAAAAATGTCTCACTTTATAGTTTTATATATTTCTGCATAAAATACATTGTAATATTTCTTTTCTTTGTTCAAAAATTGTAATAGTAATTGATTCGTTTCTTTTTCATTTATCGTAAATGTTAGGTCAAATTTACTTGTTTAACATAATATATGAGCATGATATTATTAAACTTTACAAGTTTGTACATCTGTAAAAATCAACTAAATGCGATTTTCTGTCCAAACTTAGGTTTGAGCCAATTTCTATTTTCGAAAAATATTCACATTCTTTCTTTTGCAAAATTAAATTTGTGGATTATCATTTGTTTGGTTTGTATTTTTATTTTTATTTTTTCAAAAGATTAAAATTATGAAAATATATTTAATTTAACTTTTTGTTTTTTGCTTCTGGAAGAAAGAAATAGAGAAGTATGAAAAAAAATAAGTTAAAATTACATTTTTACCTTATTTTCATTTTATCCAGAATGAGGTTATTGTTTTTAAATGAAAACGAACTTTTGTTGTTTCTATTTTTTGATTTGTTTGTAAAAATATTTTTACTAAAAATGTTTTCAAAAATCTAACCAAATACATTTTTGCCACTATTTTTTATTTTCAATCAAAATAAAAACAAAAAACAACCAACCCAAACAACCCCTAAATTTATCTCGGATTTCATGTACCACATCTCAAGCGGACATCCAAACATGCCAAGCTGATACAAAAAAAAAAAGTTAATTTATCAGCGACTTTATTGGAAGAATGTATGGTATGAACAAGTTTGATGGATCCAATAGTTAAAGGCAACTACTTTGCAACCTAAACTGTTAAATTAACATGAAATGTATAAATTTGTTAGCAAAGACTCCTCTACCTTAATTGAGAAACTTCAGTTTTGGCTATCTAAAAATACATTTATATTAAAAACCTCGCAAGAGCTTTTCTATCCATACCAAAAACTTATTGAATTCGACCAAAAATATATAGTAAAATATGCAATATAAAAAATTACATTTTAAATCATTTTTACTTAATTCAATGTAAAAATATATATAGATTTACCGTACATAAAAAAAAACAAATGGGTAAAAAGTAAAAACAAATGACAGAGTAAAAATGCTCATTAAATTTACATTAACATGAATAGCTGATGAGTCTGCATCAGCAGAGAAAAAGGTACATTAAGCACGTGATTGGTAGGTGCATTCTCCTTGCTATCCATTGCGCGTGAGAATAACATTATCCAACAAATTATTAATTATTTTTCTTGTTTTTATTTCATTCTATTTTATTTATTTTGGACACGTACTATTGGAGACAAAAAGCGTTATTTGGAGAAGCGTTTGGCTGGGACGTGAGAAAGAGATCACATAACACAATATCGTGTTTTATGATCCATCATAAGGAAAACATAAACAAATAAATGTTCATATTTGTGCATATTTGGTTTTTTAATTTTTTTATGGAAAACAAATTCACTCAATCCAATATAGGTGGCTCAAATGGTGACGCAAAAGATCTGAATTCAAATGCCAAGTTCAATTCTTATAAAAATACATTCTTAAAAAATGTGAAATATTTTAAGTAGAAAATAGCTCATCACTGTCTTAAAAATACTAGACTTGTAAACATATCTCAAAATTTTCCAGATAATTCAATATTTTATTATCTTAGTAAAAAAAAATATTCAAACATTCTTTCTATATCATAAAAAGAAAATTTTGTTTTAATTAATTTTTAATTTTTTTTATTAATCAAAAAATTTATTTAACTATTTGATAAATAATTTTTTTAATAATTTTTTAGTAACTTCTTATGTTTTTTTAAATGTTACTTGAAATAATATTTTTTTAAATATTAGCTCCTAATTATTAACTTTTTATATTTTCTTTCATTTTTATCTTCAACATACTTATCAAATTTCTTAGTTACTCTTTTTAAATAAATTATAATTTTATTATTTTTTTTATTTTATATTTTTCAATTATTTTAATAATTAATTTTATTAAATATTTATAAGTAAATAAATTAATTTTTTAACTTTCAATTAACTTTTCTACTAATTTTATTCATAATCTATACTTAAAAATGTGCATAATAATATAATGAAATAAAAAATAAAAAATATTTGAAATATTTTCATGTATCATGTAAAATGATATATATATATATATATGAATGACAAATGAAGATTCTAAACCATCAAGAAAATTAATATTAATAATAATTATTAGTTAAATTTTATTTCTCATTCATTTGAATCTCTAATAAATTAGAAGGTTAAAAAAAAACATATTAATAAGAAAACTTTGTCGTGTACGTAATTAATTAGTTATGTTCTGTCATTCAGCTGCAGTGCTAAGGTAACAGCTAGTTATGTTATGGAGTCAGTAAAGAACCCTAAAATCTTTTTCGAGCGATATAATGATTAGTTATAAATTAGTAAACTTTAAAGTTAGCTGTGATCCCGTGATTATTGCCGTAGCATTACCAATGTCAAGGTAGCAATGCATGCATCTGCTATCTAGTCACAAAATACTATTGTTATCTTTTTTCGAGTCGTATGATGACTAGTCATTAGTAGTATTGACTAAATTAAATAAATAATAATTCAGCAAAAAATAAATAAATAAATAATAAATTTACTTGTAATCCCGTGAATACTGTCATGACATTATTGTGTGTTTGTTTTCTTATCAGTCCCATCCATTAGTCTTATAAAACTATTGTTCTAATTATCAACTGTATTGACTCAAATCCACAATAATTTCTTTTTAAATGGATAAAAAAACATGATACTCCCCATTTAAGAAAGAAATTCAAAATATTGATGAACACCTTGAAACAAAATGGTTCTGAATTTAGGCTGGTCAAAAGGCCCACACTGTTAAGAACATCAACAATATTGCAGTTATTTTACATTTCAATATTATTTTTATTAGAGTTTACATTTATGTTTATGTAGTTAAATGTTGTTAAGGCTCATAAGTATAAATCCGGTTGCATATAATTAGGGTGTGCTTGATTTAAGATGATGAATTTGAGATGTAATTGAATTGAAGTGGTTTTGAGGGTGAAAGTTGTGGGATGGGTATATGTTAGGGGTGATTTTGAGCTACAAGTTATAAAAAAATGAGTTTTATTGGGTAAAATTTTTATCCCAAAATGAGCTCAAAGGGAGTGAATTTGGACTAATAACTAAGATAAAGAGTTCCTATTCCAAAATTACCTGAGAGAATTTGTGATCCTGGTTAAATTGAACATTTTAGTATCTACATAATTAGTTATCCTATTCACATAATTGGTTATGTAAGGTTATGAAACTTTTAAATTTTATTGAGTTAGTCTTGGGTCACCAACATAATCAATTATGTTTATAACATAATTGATTAAGTATGACATTGGATTGGAATATTTTGATGTCGGATTGATCACATAATTGATTATTTTGTTAGCATAATCAATTATGCATCTATTGAATCGTTCAAAAATTGAATCCAACTGATTTTAGGTTTGTAATATAATCAATTATGCTTATAACATAATTGATTATGTAATCAAACGAAGTTGCATAATTGATTGTGTGATTTTCATAATCCACTATCAACTTAATGTTAAAAAAAAAATTGTCACCTAACAAGTAGGAACCTTTTTTATTTAATAGGGTAAAATTGACATTTGATCCATGTCTATTTTTTTAACCTTTCCTTTTTATTTTTTACCTACTTACTACTTTAATTCAAAACTTTCATTTCTTTTACATTTTTTTTCATCTCAACCAAACAATTTCACTTTGTACTCTCTTTTATCTATCTGATCATCTTTATTAGGATTTCTTCTCCCAATTATATTTTTTTATTATTCACAAAATTCAAACCAAGACCTTGTTTAAGTAAACCATGTCTCACTTGGACCAACAACTTGTGGGTGGTTGGTGAATGTATTTTCAAGTTTCAGCTAAAACAATTAATAAAAAGTTGGGTAATAATTAAGCACCAAACTACTTCCAGCCGTGGGACCGGAAGCAATTGTTGATGGTGGAATTGGACCATTGGTAGGGTCTATTTTTTGTTATAAGGATTCTCAAGTTTTTTTTTTTATAAACAACATTTAAATCTGTATTTTTGATATAGCGTACCTTTTTCAAAAAGTATTATTAATTCTCAAGAAAATAATATTTTGTTTTTTTATTTGTTTTTCTAATAACTTGCTAAGAAACTGTACATCAAACACGTATTAACATGGTTACATTATAATTATAACAAGAATACATTTTTAAATATAATTTATATAAAACAAATATTATTTTTGTAATTTAAATAAGTTTCTTGATCAAATTCATAACTTAAGTTCTTGTTTAATAAAAGTTTATTGGATACATAATTAACTAAATCATTTACTAATTAATTTGATAATGTAAGGAAAAAAAGGGAGATAATTTACATGGCCATACTACTACAACAGAGAATATTAAATAAGAAACGTCCAAAGTGGCCTTATTCAGGGGTAATATGAACATTAAAGTGGATTCGTCGTGGCATAAATACGATGATGTAAAAGTAATACTATCCTTGTAATATTACATTACACACAATCTGCACTTAGTGGACACTGGATGGATGCTATATCATTACATAACACACGAAGGCTGCGAATAAGTAGCTAATACCCTGCATACATAAAGGAAGATCAAATCTACGTTAGACTCCACAAAATTAAAGGCTGGCTAAAAAAAGAAAGAATACCGTTAACGAAACTAGAACAGATTCTTGGCCTTAAAAAACAAACTGTTTTATTAATGCAACTAAATATCATTCGTAAGTCAACTGGAACAGATTCTAGGACTTAAAAAACAACCTGTTTTATCAGTGCACCAAAATATAATTCGTAAGTCAACTAGAACAGAATCTAGGACTGAAAAACAGCCTGTTTCATCGATGCAAAAGAAATTTTATAATAAGATATCTTGGCATCTCATCCCGGTCTTCTATTCTCCCAAACCAAAAGAAAAAGGAAAAAGGAATTTGCAGTGCACCAAACCACCGTGCATGGCTTCAGCCTGAAGTCTTGTAATAATGGGAATATGTCAGAGTCTCACAGACATCAGAATATGCTTTCTTCCTAGATTGAAGGAAGACTTCTAAGTTGGAGCAAAGTAATATTTTCAAGTTCAGTGGATTACCGAAAGTCATATTAATGGAACTGAAACGTGGTTAACATAGGAACAAGAACCACTCAGACTCAAAGACACTGGAGTGGGAAAACAACAATGGATCTATGAAAATCAAGCAAATAGACAGAATACTTCAAAGCTTAAGCAAAACTCCAGACCTCATAGGACCAAACAAAATCCATAGTAATAGTCACTAATCAAGTGGACCTAACTAAATAAACAAGTCAGTAGCATAAACCCTAAGCAAGTCAATTTCTAAAATGACCCTCCCTCCGGTCTTAAATATAAGAGAGAGAAAAAACATTTTTTTCTTGGTCTCAAATATAAGAAAATTTCAACTAACTATCTTATTTAATGCTGTAATATCTAAAACACCCTTCATTTAATTGAGGTGTTAGTTTCAATGACTCTTTCTTATGTTGAATACCAAGTTCCAATGAAGGGTAAGTTGGAAAAAAAAAACCTTTCAATTGAAATTTATGCAATCATATGTGGTTAACCAACTTTCTTAGGAGGTGTTTGGTTTGATTGTTTTCTATTTTACTGAAAATAGAAAATGGTGATGGAAATGCGTTTGGTTGGATTTTTGAAAATATTTTCAGTAAAAATATTTTCTTAAACGAACCAAAAACTGAAAACAATAAAATCTCGTTTTCAGTGTTTTTAGTTGAAACTGGGAATCTCATCTTGGTTAAAATAAAAACACGGTGGCAAGGAATGTAATTTTAAGCAAATCTACGCATTTTCAGTGCTTTTATTTCTTGAAAGCAGAAAACAAAAAATCAAATCAAACATGTTTTCAGAATTCTAATCTTTTGAAAATGAAAACAGTTTTCAGAAAATAAAAACAGGAAATGAAAATAGAAAATGAAAATGGAAACCAAACACACCCTTAGTTAACGTGACATTTTTTTTTCTTATATTTGAGACCAGAGGAAGTAAGTAATAGCAAAATAATTTGCAACCAGATAAATTTAAGAGAAATATCCCATCAGTTTCTAAATGTTAAAACCAAGGCAAACGGTTAACACGGAGAACTTATGGCATGACAGGTAAGGATACCAATGCATGGTAGCGGATTTTGTAAAGGTGGAATGGTGATAACAATATATTAAGCATATTGTGGGCTGGCCAACCCAAAAAAACCAAACCAATATCTGAGTGTGGTGATCAACAAAAAGATGCTATTGACAGAGTCAGTAACTTTGCCACTGTCAATAGAAAGCTACGAGAGTCCGGCTCAGAACCAACCACCAAATTGCTAGAATTTCTTTTTCAATTTACCTACTTAGAATAGAACAGAAACAAGTATACCAAAGCAGTGAACAAAATAAACAAACACTAAATTCCATCAAGCCATGGGTCAAAAAGATGAAGATTAAATAAGAAATAGCATGAGCAAGGTAACAAAATTTATCAATAAAAATGCAAATCAACATCCTCGTACATTTAAAACAGTAGCAAAAAACTTTAAGCAGGAAAACTAAATAAAATTTTGAGGGTGACAATGGTGTTATGAAAACAGCAAAGATCTAGAATTATTTCAAAGTCTGATATCATCTAATAGTAATACAAAAAAGGAAAGAAAGCATAATTAACACACCACAAAAGCTTTTGCCAGCCATGGATCTTCATGTTGAAGAAAAGAGAAAACTCCGTTGGCAGGAAACAGTCCATCAAAAATTAGTCAAAGCTTAGATAACAAGTAAAATTATTAATAATAACTGTTACCCACTTATCCCAATACAAATCCAATTATGTTACCAATATTCTCTAAAACTTAATGATTATATTGATAATACTATGGTTCTATTTCAAAGAGTTTATTTACAGCTTATTTAAACTTATCTTAGAAGAATGTTTGAGAAAGTTTATGAGAGTAGTTTATGATATATTTATAGGCTGTTTCAGCTTAAAGCTCTCAAACATAGCTATGAAAACAACTTATATAGCTTATATGAAAACAATTTAACCTTATTTCCTCTTTAATTGTAAAAACAACTTATACATACTATGTTTACTTAAAAAATACACATATTAAATGATAGTTATTTACCCCAAACAAGCCATGCCATCCCAAAAAAACTATACTAAACCCAATGAAAGGACAATGTCAGCCTGTAATTCTAATGAACACATTCTCAACAAGCTGCCAATCAGACTCATGATATAAAATCCCTCAAAGTGAAGAAGATAACAATGACCAACAAATTAGATTTTCAATTTTTTCATGGCCCCGTGTCATCATTTTGCTTTTGCAATGTAACAAAACATGAAAATGAAAGAACTATATAACAGTACAGCTCTCTCTGTCATTCTATCCCTATCTAAAGCTTTGTTCACATTTCCAATTACAACACATAAAACCACAAAACAAAAAGGAACAACCAAATCACCGAAAAAATTAAAAGGAGCATAATTATAAAACAGTCTATATGCATTTACACTATTATCAAATTGTCAATTTGTCATATATGATAAGTCCTTAACCTATGAACAATTACCCAAAAGTTATATCTATCGTAATTTTTTATTATTAACGGTATAATTATTTTACCAATAGTACATAAAAATTAATCGCTTGTTAGTTAAATTCGCATATTCTCACATCAAATAAATTAGATTCCTTTTTTTATAAAAAAAAATCAAATAAATTAGATTCCTGTGCAATTGAACATCACGCCTTTCTAATCAAGCATCACGAACCTGCGAAAAGAATATAAAAATAAACCCTCACCTTTTCACGAAGAAGAGTGCTGGCCCTCGCACGCGGGGCTATCGTCGAAATTCTTCGATGGATACTTCGCCGTGACCATACCGACCTCGAAGACGATATCATCGCCGGAGGAGCGGATTCCGGTGATGGACCACCACTTGAAGAACGCGCGAACCCTAATTCCCTCGAGTTCAGCGATTTTCCCCTTCACGATCTTCCCTGTGATGGTGTCGGAATAGGTGGCGACGTAGTTGTCCGGCGGGAGCGTGATCTTGCACGCGCCGCCGAGCTTGACGGTAAAGTCACCGGAGGTACGGTTCACGGCGTAGCCCAAGACGGTGGTGGCGGGGAGAAGACCGGCGGGTAAGCCGTGGTTGATGAGCTCCACGTGAGCCTGCGATGACGTTGATTTGGGGGTTTTAGGGTTAGGGTTTTGGAACGAATTGGATACGAGATTCAGAAGCAGAGCAAAGACGAAGAGGATTTTGGGATTCATGGCGATTTTTCGTTTCGATTCTAAGTTTTTTTTATTAAAAGAAATTATTTTCCTCTGGTCATGTATAAGGAAATGAAACTGATATTTTATTTTTATAAGTCAATTTTGATATTTATCACGGATTCACGGTAATGACGAGAGTAGATGAGAATATGCCTATAACTATTTATAAAAGAAAGATAAAATTGTATTTTTTTTTCCTTTAATTGACTTTAATTTTAATTTTAGTTTCTTTTTAAATTTATTAACAAATTTAGTTTTCCAATATGATGTTAAATTATCTAAATGTAATCCTCAAGCTTAAATTTAAAGTTGATTGTCATATGTTACTCTTATTCCACATTAAAAGGTGTGTCAAAGAGTCAACTCTAATATTTCTTTTATTCATCGTCTAATCAAAACGTAATATGTCAACTTTTGTCTATGTCAATCAACTTGACATAACTGGAAGACTAAATTTGTAAGTAAATTTAAAAGAGGACTAAAATTGAAATTAGAGACAACTAGAAAGATTAAAAATACAATTTTGCCTAAAAGAAATATTATGAATTTTGCTTAAAATTGAGGATCACAATTTTGCCCAAGTTTGTAAAAGAGAAGTGCTTAAATGTTTCATGTGAAAAAAAACTAAATATTATGAATTTTTAGAGTTAATAAAAAAATCAAGATCATGATAAATGATTTTGTATGTGTGTGATAATTTTATATTCGTGGTCTACTTGAGTCATTTCTCAATTAAAGATTAGATAGAAGAACCTCCACAAGATATTATAAATCGGAAAATAAGGTATGAGACATCTCGAGGAGGAGTAGATTTTTCAATTTTATTCTTATTTTTTTACAAATTTGAGAGAACCTTAAGAGTTTTTGAGTGTTGAAGAATGTGGACAACATCACTAAAATGCATCTTGATTATTGTTCTTGTCTATTGATATGTCTATGTTTATTTTATCTATGATTGTTAGTGTTATTCTAATCATAAGTGGCTAGTCCCCTAGTATGGGTTATGAAATAATTGTCCATTTGTACCATTCTCCTTGTTCTTAATGAAATTCTCAATTGTTTTTGTGTTAATTAATTATTTTCTTATTTTAATTTTTATTTGTCACTTATCATTCTAATACTTAATCAATTGCATAATAGTGATCATTTGCATTTAATTGGTAGATCTATGTAGAGAATGTTTTGCACCAAATTACATATCAAATTGTTTGGATAATCTTCTATAGATTAGTTAATATAAAATTAATCACAATTTAGTGTAAGTGTATAAGACAAGTGCTTAAGAGGTTTCATATGGAAAAAAAACTAAATATCATGAATTTTTTGAGTTAATTAGAAGACCATGATCATGTTAATTTTGTACAGCCACAATTATTTTGTATGTGTGTGATAAGTTTATACGTTTGCATCTAAATCCTAATTGATGATATTCTTTAATTAAGAAAATATAGAAGGAGAACATCCACAAAATATTATAAATAAAGAATAAGACATCTCTCCTTAAATTGAAGTTGATTTTTCAATTTTATTCTTATTTTTATAAGTTTGAAAGAGCCTTGATTTGAACGCAGACAACACCACTAATCATGGTTCGCATAGTGGTATGTCTATGTTTATTTTATAGGATTATTAGTGTTACCCATATCATAAGTGGCTAGCCCCCTAATTTGGGGTTACTGTTCATTCATATAATTCTCCATGTTCTTAATGATTTTTTTTTGTTTTATGTTAATTAATTTTTTCTTATTTTAATTCTTATTTGGAACTCATCATTCTACTACTCAGTCAATTGCATAATAGTGATCATTTGCATCTAATTGATAGATTCATGTAGAGAATGTTTTATACCAAATTGCATAATCAAACTGTTTGAGTAATTTTTGATAAATTTGTTAACCTTTAATTAATCATCCCTATAATTGATTGTATCCTTTCACTAAAAATTGGTACTAGTCATAACCCTTGGTCATTCTTATCATAATATTTATATTCATTTAATTATTTTCTTATAAAAATCAAAACCACAAATATTTAAAATTCTCCTTTTTCTATCATTTTAAATAAACTTAATTAATCAAAAATACAACCAACCGATCATTTGGATCTCATATTCAAACTTTCAAGTATACTATTATTATTATTATTATTATTATTATTATTATTATTATTATTATTATTATTATTATTATCATCATCATCATCATCATCATCATCATCATCATCATCATCATCATCATCATTATTATTATTATTATTATTATTATTATTATTATTATTGCCTTCGTTGAGGGGATAGACACATGTGCATCAAATTTGCAGCAGGACATAGGCAAATATGTTAGAAAAGTTATTTTACTATTTTCTTTAACTCTTTTTTTAAATAGATATACTTAAATCTACCGAGTGAGTCTAAAACCTCTTTTTCTTTGTATTGTGTAGTCATGGTCATTTAACCAAGATAGGCAAGATAAAAAAAGAATAAAACTTATGAAAGCAAGTGAGAGAAAAGAGGTCAACAAATTGGTGGTTTTGCCTATAAAAATAAAAGAAAAACAAAAGGGCTGGGAATTTAATATAACAAAAAGAGCAAGAGGAGAGAAAAAGGACACCTTTAATTAATAAGATTTGTGAGAATGTGAGTGACCTATGGAGCGGTTTAAGTTTGTCTTTTTATTCTTTAAAGTCAAACCCTAACGAGAGTTGAGTGACAGAGGAAATGGGATTGTTGATTTTGGAGCTTAAGTGAAGGTGAATCTAAGTTTAAGTGAGAGTACAATTTAAGCGTAGAATCACTTAAGCTTACGAGTCAAAATAACAGAAGAAGTTTGTTATTGGAAATGATGCTTAGATGAAAATCATAAAAGTAGTGAAAATATAAATAAGAACCTTTATTTTTCCACTTTGATACTCTCTCTCTCCCCTCATCCTCACTCACAACTTTTTTTTTATCCCACGATGTTATATTAGATAAATTTTTTTATTTATTTTTTGTCACACTATTTGGTAATTTGTCTATATCTATTTTTATATTTAAACAAATTATATTTTGGTGAATAAAGCCAATAATATTTAAGATAAAATTGTGGTGTTAATTGAATGCAAAAATAAATTCACTAAAATTTGTTACATGCGTTGACAATTGTCTATGTATATTTTTACACTTAGACAAATCTTATTTCATGAATAACACGGGTTAAATATGACGCTTGATATGCTATAGTTTTACACATTTCAAATGTATTTTTAGTGAACATTGCTCAATAATTTACTTCCACTAAATAAAGAAAATGACATTTAAAATATTTTTGTGGTGTTAATTGAATAAAAAATCAAATAAAAATGGTTACACTATTTGATAATTGTTTTGACTATTTTCACATTTGTTAATCAAATTTAGTGGATGACATAGTTTAAATAAACAATTTGATGTTATTATATATGTTTATCACAATTTAAATATTACACTTGTATTATTTTTATTGTGGTTTTACATATTTTAAATATTTTTTAATAAATATTGTTGAATCATTTAATTCCATCAAACAAAACTAAATACATTTAAAATAAAATCACAGCCTTAGATAAATACAAAATAATAAAGTGAAAATTTTCATATTCTTTGACAAATGTCTATGCACATTTTCACTATTAAATAAAAAATAAAATCCAAATAAAAATACTCAACTCTCTATATGCATGTTGTGCGGGTCAAAAAGCTAGTTGAAAGTACTACCATTAAATTCATATGGCCAAAAGAAATACCTGAGAATTTATATATTACATGAAAAGAAAGCTTGAAGCAGTCAGTCATTGGATTGAAATTTTAATTTAACAACAATCATTTATTTGATTCAATAATTTTGTAAAAAAATGAACAATAATATTTAAAAATAAGGATTTTACAATTAAAAAATATATTTTATAATTGATGAAAAGTATAGGATAATAAACATTTATCAATGATTTTATAAATATGTAATTAAATTTAAACTAATTTATAATTAAAGCTACATATTTTAAAGTAACTAATATAATTTAAAATATTTTATAATTGATTAACATATTTTAAAATATATATCATAAACAATAATGATTAAAAATAAGGATTACAATATCAATGTAAATATGTATCTATATAGTATATGTAAAAGAAGTTTGGAAATCTTATCAATCATTATATCAAATTTTTAATTTGACAATAATGATTGATTTGATTCAAAGTTTCATCAATCATTAGATTAAATTTATAATTTATAATTTGCGGATTTTAATTTCACATCAATCATTTATTGATTGTTGCCAAATTTATTGTAAATTTTTTTCATAAAATAAAACGTTCAAGCAAATATTAAATCAAGAAAGTGATATCAATAAAAAAATATATTCAAATTAAAATTATAATAATAATAAAAATATAATTTTATCATAATAATTTATATATTTATGTGACTTCATCTAAATGAATTAAGTGAAATTTCTACTTGCATTTATAAGAAAAAGAATTCATCGTTGTGTTATATTTTTATAATTCATAGTTTAATATATTATCATATGCATATCAATGTATTAAATTAAATTAAATTAAAATCTTCCCAATTATAAGAAAATAATGAATAATTTATTTAGGTGAGAACATAATAAATAAAGAAATGAATAGTTACTTTCCTAGAAAATTAAATTTTGGCACTAATTTTTCATGAAAAAATAGTAATGATTATGTCAATTTAATTTGATTTTTTAATTAAATATATATTAATTATCTAAATGAATATTTAACTTTGATTGTACAAAAGTATTTAGTTAAATTTTTTATCCGTATGAGTTTAGTGTAAATTTTTCAACTTGTTTTTATAATAAAAATGTTTATCCATGTGATACATTTTATATATTTATATGATAAGCTAAGTCTAAACTTAAATTTCTCTTTATATTTTTATGAAAATTATTGATCTCCTCTATTAAATTTTTTTATACGTTCTAAGATGGTAAATTAAAACATTCAATGAATTATTTAAATAAAGAAATAGGCATTCATAAAAATTATATTTAAATTAAAACAATCATAATAAAAAATAATTTAGCAATAATAATTTATATACTAATATGACTTCAGTTAAATTGTTTTTCCTTGTAAATTAGGTAGAAATTTCTACTCTCTTTTATAAGAAAAATAACATTCATCCACGTGTTATAATTTATATATAATTTTTATTTTAATACGTTGGGATATCAATGTATATCAGAAAATTAATAATTGCCTAAGTGTAAGAAAATTATGAATGATTTATTTAATTTAGAAGATAATAAATAATAAATAATAAATTATTTGTTTTAAAAATTAATTTTAGATATTAATTTTGCATGAAAAAATAATTGTGATAATGTTGATTTAATTTGATATTTTAATGTATATATATATTAGTAAAACAACATGAATTGAAAAAAAAAGAAAAAGAAAATAACAACATTTACAATGACACAATGTAAAATACCCAAGTGTTTCGTATAATTTTTAAAGGCGTTTTTTTAATTAGGGTTCAAGGACAAAAGAGAGAGAAACAGAAAGAATCTTAAAGAAAAAAATCATATATAAAAAATGACTAGCTAAGATTTAAATTGATATATTGAATATACCTTTACTAATTTATGTAGTTTCTCCCCTCATAGTCCTAATATAGATGGGTGAAAAGATGAAAAAAATGATGATTCACATATCAAAATACATGCACACTTTAAATTAATAGCACATAAAAATTCATCGTTGAAATGGTTGCATATTTTTTCTCTTAATAGTAGTAATCTTGGCTTTGTATACAGAGTTTATCCTAAACATAATAAATGAGAATGATCATATACAAAAATCGAATGAAAAAGAATATATCTTTTGGGAGAAACAATCACCACGATTTTAGAGGTAGATAGAAGAAACAATCCCAAATTTTTGTCTCTTCAGTTATCACATAAATCAAAGAAAAAAGGGGAATAATTTTGATAAATTGCAAAACAGCCCGACTAATTAATTGAAAAAATTTGAAAAATATTAAAGGAAAGATGAATTTAGTATGAAAATGAATGGAGAAAGAAATATCTTTTGGGAGAAATACTATTTTTTTAGCTCACACTTTACTTCAATACAGCAAGAGTTGCAAATTTGTCTCTCCAGAGTTTCTACAAACAAAAGACAATCAATATGAACCTCCATTTCTGTCATTCTCGTTACCCTTGTTGCTGCTGACGGCGCATTCACTATGAACTCCATTCTGTCATTCTCGTTACCCTTGTTGCTGCTGACGGCGCATCACTACCATGCATGGAGGAGCACCACTGCTCCTTTTTCTTCTCATATGATATGATATACATAACATTAAACACAATTCTTTCTTTCTAATCATGTTAAAGATATCTTAATAAATATTGGACTTAATATTGCTGCCTAATTATACTTTCATACATATATTTTTTTCATCAGTGTTTAAGTAAATTTTATATATTAAATTTATTGATAGTTTAGCAGTGAAGGAACATGTTATGTGATGTGCTCCATAAACTACAAATATATTAATTTTGGATTTTGTTGGAATGGTCCTACATGTACCCTATTTATCACTATTAAATACAGTACATGATCAGCTAAAAAATAGATTATATCAATAGAAATATATATTGCTTTAGTTAATATTAAATTTGGTATTATCGATTTACGTGGTTTATAGAGATGCTTTTACAAATGAATTATATTCTTTCGTGCATGCAGGGAAGTTTGGTTGGAAAAATTCACTCTTATTGCGAATTCCTTAACCAAGCAAGGGTATGATATACTTAAGTAATTTATTGCATGCCGAAGAAATCTTTCTTGACTTAAATGTCTAATTTTTTAGATGAGATATAGCATAAGGAGCTTATATTTCTATTTTTTATTTGAGCAACTTGCATTGTAATAACTATGAGAATTGACTATGAAGTAGCTGAGTTTTTTCCCCTCTTTTTTCCTTGTGAAACAGGTCGTGAGGAAACCAACATCACATGTCATGTAAGTAGATCTATATTTAAATCTTAATTTTTCTTAATTGTCCTGTGCTAATTACAAAAATAAACATTTTTTAAATGCTAATGAAAAAAATAAAAAAAAAATCAAAATTTATTTAAAACCTTTTAATTAACTTAAAAAATATATTTAATATTCTTTAATATACAAAGCTAGTTAGCTAGACCCTTTGCTAGAATATATTTTAGAATTTTCACAATAAAAATCCAAAAATACACATAATTGTTTAAACTCGTAATTTGTTTGGAGAACAATTCAATTTTTCAAATAAATGCAGTAGTATAAAGTTAAGAGGTGCATTCTAAGAGATAGTGGGATATATCTTAATTCTTCTAGAACTATAGTAGCATAATGAAATGGTAGTGGAAACTGGAAAGTCAGGAGTTGCATTTCAATAAGTAGTGAGATGTATCTTAACTCTTCCAGAACTTCGGTACCATGATGAGATGAGACAATTAAGATTCTCCAAGTCTCATTCATGAATAGAGCCATGAACCTTTACTATATACAGGACTCATGTGAAAAAGACAAATCATCCCAAGCAAAGCAAGAGAAGAAAGTAAGTTGTGATCACTTGTGTGAGAGACCCTTAGAGTGATATATAATTTGGAATAAGCTATAATTCTTGTAATCATATTCGATATAGGTAAAAAATGTCAAACTACATTAATCATTGTATTTACATTTAAAATCTTTTGGACAAGTTAGTGATTATGTTAGTGATATCTTTTTTCCGACATAACTACTGATTTTTGTTTGTCATTGCAGGCTTACAGATGAGTGGTCAAAAAGGCTCAAGATCGCTCTCTTCTTACCCACAAATGCTATCAACTATACAATGAAGTAAGTTTATGGCATATAATGTTATTGTTTTTTTTTTTAATTAACATTGTCTTTTGTGATGAAATCTTATACATATTTAATAATGTTTGAACTTAGGATTATTGGTAGACCCATTGATTATGTGTTTTTTCACATAATTCAATTCAACAATCTTAACTTATACAATTATATGATGAGTAAAAATTTGGTGAGTCATATACATAAAAATTGATTCTCTTATAAATTTTACCATGAGAGAATTCTTTCATGTTTGTTATTAACTGAATGTATATATTTAGTTGCATATTAATGTATTTTCTAACATATATATAAGACAAATATTTTGTGCAGTGTGCAAAAATTGAGCTTCCTTCACAAACTCTTATCTTATCTATAACCCAAAGCAAATATCATTATTTAGGAGCAATTTTTTCAGAAGTGAGTGTGGAAGTCAATATCATTTCACATTATTATTTAATTTTCCTTAATTTCAAGTTGTAATTTTGTTGGAACATTTAGTTAGACGTGGGAGAATTAATTTCCTATTTTTTTCAATATTTGCAAGTTGACTAATCAGTGCATAACGCAGGATACGATATTTGTTGAACTTGCCTAAGTATGCATTTTGGCTTGTGGGTCAAAGTAACCCTAAGTCATGAACAAAAGGTTCAAAGAGTTGTTGTAAGCCAGAAGACCCTTCAAATAGTCAATGAACCTTAACAAATTTGTTGATGCAATAAAAAAGAAAATGAACATATCACATAGGGCTGATGGAAACTGTTGTTGGTGAGAACATTGCAAAAGAGAATAAGGTGTAAAGGAGAAGAGTGAAAGATAAGGAAGGAAATGGTTGACACGTGTTGTAGCAAGGTGAGCTAGAGGCAACAACTTTGCATAAGCTGACACATTGGTTGGATTGTAGTTTTAAGAAGTGTTTTAATTTATAATTTTTTGCTTAAACATTTTATAAAATAGGTACTATGGATTTTTTCCAAAATTATTCTCTGTCTATTTTTTGTTGTTTTATTTGATTTTAGTTCTCTTTATTGGCCATGTCATGTACAATCTGTTTTAGCGAATGGGGTTATGGACTTGGTATCTGTACACGTAGACTATGATTATTAAGAGATCTTCTACTTTCCTTTGATTTTTGTATAGCTTTCAATTAGCCTGTGTTTTGGATTGTTGAAACATGGAACTGGTTTGATTAGAATCATATATTCAATATATTCTTACTACAAGAAAAATAATATATGCCTACAGAGATTTTTAACTATAAACATAAATTATTATAAGTAAAAATAAAAAATACTTATATTTACAATTATTTATTATAAGTAAAATTTAAAGATTTATACTTATTATTATTTGATATAAATAAAATTCAAAATAACTTTTACCTATGATTATTTGATGTTGATAAAATCTTATAAAACTTACACCTCCATTACTATAGATAAAATTTAAAAAGTTTCTGGCTACATATACAAAATGTAGGTAAAATCCCATAAAACAAATCCATATTAAAAAATTTAAAAAGTTGCACCTACTTTTGAAACACATTCATTCTTTTCTCCCACACACACAAGCAAATGAACCAAGTTCTTCTTCCCTGTGATAAGATCGTACAAATTTTGGAACCCTAATTTATTACATTTCATTTTGGACTTTCATCTGAATCGTAAAAATCAATCATGTCGCGCCACTCGCATCCTTGCTTCTTCGTCGTGGAACCAGGTCGTCTGCGACGATCGGAGCCCGTTGTGGCGGCTCAGGCTTTCTCGATGAAGGATTTCCCCTCTGTTGTTGTTCAGGTGGACGATTTTAGCTGCGTGAGGTGTGACCACGACATTAAGATCCGCTCCAACAGCGACAGAGCAGTGCAACTAAGGTAGAGAGACAAAGAGATAGTCGAACATGGTTCGAGTTCTAGATCGATGACACCGGTGGTCCAAGCCTCCAAGGTCGACGATGGTGAAGTTTGGAAAACAGAGGTTAATCTCCCCCCCCCCCCCCCCCCCTTTCCCCTCTCTGATTTGGTTTGGTGGAATGTTAAGGTCCATTCTAATTTGCGAGTGGTTGAAAAGTGAGTTTGGGTTTACGGGACATCAGTATAACTAAAATAAATAAATTAGTTCTTGTTTTAGAGTAAAATAATTTTATCTATAACTTTAAAATTATTTTAAACTATTTCCTAAAATAAGTGTAATAAGAGTATGTTTCAAATTTATTTTTTATTTTTAATATTTGTATAAAAGGTAAAAAAAATAAGGGGGGAAATCATTCAAACTAAATAAAAATAAATAATATTTTTATAAATAGTTGTAAAAACAAACATTTTTCAAATTATAAATATAATAAAAATGTTTAATTACATTTTGAGCCTTAATTGCATTTTGTGGCAAAGCCATTGATTATGTGTTCTTCCACATAACTCATTTCAACAACCTCGGCTCGTATGGTTGTATGATAAGCAAAAAATTTGATAAGTCATATATGGGAATATTCTCATTAAATTTTAACAAAATATTTTTTAGCTACTGTTGGCTAAATGGATACATCTTTGTGCTGTGCAAGCATTGAGCTCTCTTCATAAACTGCACTTAAATGTATTTTCTAGTATATAAAAATCATGTAAGTATTACATCTTTGTCCAGTGTGCAAGCATTGAGCTCTCTTCATAAACTGCACTCTTATCTACAACCGACAACAAATATTACTTGTTAGAAACAATTTTTTCAGGGGTTAATATGATGCTAATATCATTTCATATTATTATTTTTCTTAAATTTCAAGTTGTCTTTTGATTGAACATCAGCTAGACATGGGGATTTAATTTCCTGTGTTTTATTCAATATTCACAATTTGTCTAATTAGTGAAAGACACATGATACAATATTTGTTGAACTTGTCTAAGTATGCATCGTGGCTCTCGAGCCAAAGCCGTCATGAACAAAAGGTTTAAAGAGCTGTTGTAAGCCAGAAGGACACGAAATCAGAGGAAAGAGAAAGATGTTATAGAGGGGGGAAATGAAAGCAAGGGAAGAAAATGGTTTCCACATGGTGCTATAGCAAGACGAACTAGTAGTAGCAAGGCTTGTGGCTCTAAGAATTCGTCTAATTTATAAAGTTTTGTATGGACAATTTATAACAGGCACTATGGTTTCTTTTTCTTTCAAAATTTATCTAAATTTGGTTATGTTGTGTTTGATTTTAGCTCTCTTACTTTGATGTCATATACTGTCAATTCAAGCAAATAGGTGTGATGTTTTTATGGGTTTTTGTTATTTGTACAAATAGATTAAGATTATGACATTAAAGTTTTTAAGTAGTATCGTAGTCATTGCTCGATTCTTGAGAAGGAGCACCTCTACCTCTGATTTTTTGTACAGTTTCCTGTTCACTTATGTTTTGACTTTAGAGGTTATGTTTGACACAACTTAATCTTGACTTATAAGTTTCTAAGTTAAAGTAAAAGAGCTTAAAATAAAAAGTAAAAATTGTTTGTTAACTTTTATTCTTTTATCTTAAAACCAAATTAGCACATATAATGATAAAAAAAATAGTACATATAATAATCTTCATAGTTCATACACCATACATCTTCTCAGATTTTATTTTGTTTCTTATGTGCAATTTACGGTTGTGGTTCCAAAGTTTCCGCGTTGCCAATTTTTCATGTATTTTTTTTACCAGAGGTTTTGGCTTTGGGTGAAGATCTTAGAGACAAAGAGCATGGAATGTTGGGGTACTATTGAAAACAAAACAAAGTAAAGTGAAATATGCTGTAACAAGAATCGAAGAGAGTCGTTGACAAAATAAGCTCCGCTTAAGCTTTGTAAAAGCTACTCTGACCAACTTTTTCTAAAAGCTACTTTTTATAAAATTTACACTATAAAATAAGTCACTTAAAATTTAAGAAGTTTTGTGTAAATATTGTTTGGGAATGCTTCTCCTTTTAAGGAAAAAAGAAACTGAAATTAAGTTGGGCCAAACACACCCTGAATAATTGAAAAATATGGGATCGGTTTGTTTGAATTAGAATAATGCTATTGCCATATATTCAACAAATTGCAAGAAAATAAATTGATCAGAACCCTCACATCAAAAAAAAAAAAATTGATCAGAACCCATTTAATGGCCATGGCAGTCAAACATTACTCATTTATGTTCATATTCCTCTACTATGCATGGTTTTTCTTAGTGTATCTTCAAAATGAAGCACAGATGCAAATTTTAATTTTATCAGATTGAGTTAATAGTGAGGCTTTTAAGCCCTTTCAAAAGTATATGTAAAGCGGCAAATTACTCATTGTTAAAGGAAAAATCTTCTATTATACAGAAATCACTGTCAATGACACTAGAAACAATTGTCTCCAATTAACTTTATTAATCAAATGTAGAAATCCTCTAACTTGGAGGACTACATCAAAAAGTAAAAAAACAATGATTCAAAACCTGGAGGAGTCCTCTAACTCATTCAATCTCTCATCCTTCTTCCTCTTCAATTCAGCCTCATAATCTCTCAGCCTTTCATTCATTTTCTCCTGTACTCAACACAAGTATACCCACATCAAACACTTGAAAAAAGAAACAATCTTTGAAGAGAAAGGAAAAAGGGTTTCAGATTATGCTACCAACCCTCGACTGGGTAATTCAAAAACCCATAAATTTGAAGAGACAGAACAAGCAATTGAGAAGAGAGTGATGCTATGCTAACCTTGTAGTTAGTTTCAAGGCGGTGCATGACATAGAATCCAAGGATGCCTCCAAAGATTGTACCAGCCATGATCCGAATGTAGCCCCATTTCTGAGAAGCAGTTCTCATCATCGTTGTTTCACTCTTGATTAGTTCATAGAACGGTTTCAGGATCTGCGTTAAATGCTATCATGGGCTTACTGATTTGTGAGAATTATACTTAATGTATTCTAACAAAACATGGAAAGGCCTGTAATGATGTTTATAAAGAGATGAAGGACTTGATTGAATTGTAGAGTTTCAAATTGGGACCAAGCATTGATGATGTAGATGTAAATTTGTGATACTACATGGCATTCTCAATCAAAATTTTATTCTGTCATACAAATGTGTTAATTATTTAAAAATGGGTATGTGAAGCTGTGAAACAATGTATAGAATATTTGTAACCCTTGACAGCAGGGACGCTCAGTTGGAGATGCTGATGCCCATAGGGCAAACCCAAAGGTAAAACAACTAAAGCTTGAGAAGCTTTAGGCCTACCAACATTTGTTATTAGTTTTTTTAAAATAAAAAAGGTCACTCGACTAAAATGTCTAATACTTAAAATAACAAAAAATTCTCTCAATTTTTGCGTTAGGCCTCACTAGTAACAAATCTATATATGTGACTGTTTTACTTACAGTATAGTCTAAAGGGACATAAAAATCTAACTTAGGAACAAGGAATTGAATTAAACAAGTGGGTAATAATGTTGAAAGTTGAAAGCAAGAGTTGCCATAAGTAATGTGGTGTAGGGATGTCAATTGATGGAAGTTACCAAAAATTTTACACAACATCCAAGCAATCAATGATAATAGAATGTCATGATCCAACACATCATATTTTAGGAAAATTGAATGTCATGATCCATCACATCTCTGCATATATATTTAGTATTAACATGTGTACCAGCAATCCTAAAATGTTCTGTGCACCTATTTTCCATTCAAAGACACTAAGCAAGATTAGAGACTCCAAAATTAATTTTGTTTTATACCAATTGCTATTATGCTTTGCTGTGTCTTGCTAAATGCATATTTAATTTGAAGCAACTTCATTATTTTTTATATTATCTGTTAATGCTTTAATTGGAATATAGTTTACAAGCCAGGTAATATATAATTTAGATATATGTGCAGACATGTAATATTGTCATGTAAATTTTAATTTTTAATTATTGTTACGTTAGAGCATGTGCATGCAACTGTTTTAGAGAGAGCTAGTGATAAGTGAAGCTAGCTCACAAACAATTCAAGATGCAGTTAGCTCTATAAGCTAGGCTCATGAGTCATGATTTGAGTCTTATTTGAGAATTGAATTTTTGACCCTGTTTAGTAAATGAGCTGAGCTTCAGCTTTTAATGGTTTGTTCTGATACAGGTCCATTAGTAGCAGCCCAAGGAGATGGACCTTGGATATGCAGGGTTTACATTAGAGAAATAAAGAAACAAACCAAAATTAAATAGACTAGGCTAGGACACATAGTCTTATCTGTTATATTTCTTTTTTGGTTGGGATGCACTAATAGTGGAGAGGTAGTTATATAGGAGTAAAACAGGAGGGCTATGACTTTTCTTTCTGTTGTTCCATTCGGCATTTCGGCTTCTGCCTTGGGCTAGGATAGTTTTTCTGTGGAGTATAGCTCTTGGGCAGGAATTAACAATGTTTTCTATACCACCACAAGATGTTGAACTCACTTTGATAGGGTGGAAGTACTTTACTTCCCATGTTCATTTATTTTTCTAAACCATAACTTGATGAAATCTCATGGTTATCTATTTGTAGTGAGCCTGATGAATTTTTTATCCCCTATTAGGTGGAAAACATGACTCAGAAAGCCCAGCTTCAAGAAGTTGAGTTGGAAAGAACAAGTAAACAGTTAAAAGAAGCAATAGCAATACAGCAAAGCGAAGAAACTGCCAAATGCAAAGCAGCAAAGGAATTGATCAAGTCACTCATTGCCCAGGTAGAAACTCTTACCCCTCTACCCAATTTTCGAAACTATATTCTTATGATAGCTAGAAGTTCTCACTCATGAACCCAAATATCAACAACCCCCCAAAAAAATCATTTTCGTGCATTGCATTGGGTTTGCACCCTAACCTTCATCCACTCTATCACCTCATCCCATATCTCATTGCTCACTTCAGCATCATCTGGCAGACACAATATTATCTACAATTCAACCAATCAGAAAAATTAACACTAGTTTCTGCACAGATCATGCAAAACAAAAGCTAGCCTAGAGAAGAATTCAGCGATTGGCCTCATGGTTTACTAGCAATTGGAACATTTGGAAACAAGAGTGAAATCAAAGCAGACTTAGACGAGAAAAATACACAAGAGGATCAGTAATGCACTATGCAAACAACCAAAACTAATACTAAAAAACATTTAATTCCAGCAACCTAGCTATAAGGGTAAAGCGACAAACCTAACTTGGACAGAAGAAAAACCTAGGGCACGGCGGGGCGCACGGCGCACAATGCTTCGAAGCCAACCGCGAAACAGGCAACCACGAAACACGGCGCACAGGTAAAGCAAGATTAGCCTAGGGCAGGTCCTTCGAGGATGTCAGCTTCCAGCAGGTCCTTCGAGGTTCAGAGCTTCCAAAACCGCTTAAATTGTACGTCCTAAAAAGGGCTTTTTTTAGTAGTGTTCCTCTATTCTTTTTTCCTCCTCTTCAACTTCTATTCTATATATATAAAAAAAAAATCAATATTTTTCAGAACACACATGCATTGCATATTACCTTTCGGTAGAGAAACCACGAATTGATTCCTCTGTAAGTAAGAATCTAAAACAAAATCTAAAAGCAATTTTTATAATGAAAATGAAATAGAGAAGGAAAAATATAAAAAGGAATGTTATAGTAAGAACAAAATAAAATACCTTTAAATATATATTCACTACCAAAATAAAAATCCTTTAGAATTCACTGTAGTGCTTTCAAATCTTGTGTCCCTTTATTTCTCTCAATTGCAGTTAATTTATATGAGAAATGCTAATTGACAATTGAAATCAGTGAATTGTGTTAAATTTTCAATTAAAATCTTATTAATATATATTTTCAATTAAAATCTTATTAATATATATTTTCAATTTCAAAATTCAATACATGTATGCATGTTCCTTTCTACATTTACGTTTTGCTGCACGTTTCAGTTTTTAACATTTTATTAAATTAAATTGCAACATGTTTCCATTCCGGAGCATTTTTGAAATGAACAATCACAAAACTTTTCATTTATTTTGTTCATTGGAAAGTAAAGTTCCATATTCTTCGAATATTGTATAATTAAAACTTACTATTTTAAATTTATTTAATAACTGCACAATTAATTCAATTTAATTATCTCACATAAGTGCCTATTAAATGACTGATCTACCCCTAATTGTGGTAGAGAAAATGAAATTAACAATAATACTCCATGCCTACTTCCTCTTTTATATATATAGATAAATATTTAATAATTATAAAAATAAATCCCCCTTTTGTAAGTCTCTAGATTCGTCCCTTAAAGGAATTAGATGAAATAATGTAGTTAAAAACTATTATATGAACATGTGATAAGGATAATAGTTAGTAGAAGCCCAAAACTATTTTCTTTGATAATTTTTAGTTTTTATATATTTTTAAAAAAATTATTTTTGTGAGACTAATTCACCCTTAAATAGGATATATTGTATTTTTCAAGCCATATTTTTAAAGTGGGTCAGCTCATTCCGACCCGGTTGAGAAAATTAAAATCAAAATATGTTAACCTATTTTATCATTCTTAATTCATGCAAACCCAATTAAGGATGTAAAGAGGTGAACAAATTTACCTAATCACAGAATCATAGTTCAAAACTGAAATCTTGTAAGGAAAATCAAGTACCTTATGGCTTGTGCTATGCATGTGACATATACTCATTTCTTTGATTTGTAAAATTAACAACTTTTCTAAACTAGTTTCTAATTCTATTAACGTGCCCAAAAAGTTAGAGGAGCAAAACAGAGCTGGACCTCTCAAACTAGCATTATACATGTCCCTTGTCCTTTTTATAACTTGCACATGTCCTACATTATGTTAGAAACAAATTTAGCCCTTTTAAGTAAGAGATGCGTTCCCTCCCCCCCCCCCCCCCCCTATTCTTTTGTCTCTTTTATTTTTCATGATTCATGACAGAGAGAATTGTGATGCAAATTTGTACTTGTGCATTTTTCTCTTTGATTATTTGTGACATGGGAGCTCAATAGCGTGAGAAAGAAGGTAAAGTACAAATCATACATTTATTTAATGGTGGCGGCTATATTAAGCATGTAAGGAAAACCATTTTCCTTCATGCTGTATTTGTATTTAACACATTTGCTTGTGACTCAATTAAGCTTCTTTTAGTCTGTGGCCATGATATAATTATTTTGTTTGCTAGCAGGGACACATTTTTGTTTAGTAATTCAAACTAGTAATCTAGTATAGAAGCCGTGCATAATGGATCTTCCTTTTAATCTTTCCTCCTTTCTTTTAATTATTTTGCAAGCAATAACTATAGATCTTTTGTTGCCTTTAATAATATAAAGTATAAACATCATTGGCCAGTGGCCACCCCAGAAGAGTTTGAAGTCAAACTTTGACCACTGCTTGAACTATCTACCTTGTTACCATATGTCAGTATTTCCAGTGGCCTCAAAGTTCCGGTCACTGCCACATTACTACTAGTTTCCAACTTCCACGAGCATATTTGTTATTTGGGAACGAAATTTGAGGTAGAAGCTTTTAAACATTTGAAATTATTTTATGGTTTGAGATCACCGTGTGTTTATAATTTCCATCAATCTTCACCAAACATGTAACCAAATTTTACTATGTGTGTTACGTAGAAGTTGACTAAGATCATAAATATGTGGAAGCATACAATAATTTCTCCCTAAAAAGCTGTACAAAAGAACAAAAAAGAAGGTTCAAAAGAGCAGAGATATTGCTACATATAAACAGAAAATGCAAAGAAGTATGACATATATTTATGGCACAACTTGGTCAAACAGAAGGAAAATTTTAATCACTAATGGAAATGGCTTACATCTGATCACCATCACAAATGTGTTAAAACACATCAAGTCTCATAGATAGAGACATTAATAGTAACACTTCTGTTCTTTAACTTTTCTTTCTTGCACGACAATTTCTGGAGCTTGGCAATAGGTATTAACATGATACACTATATACAACACCAAAAAGCACATAGAAAATAAGAGCTCCTTAATTCGTTTCAACATCTATCTTTGTTGAATTTGAATCTGATGAAGATGGATGTTGTGTCCAAAATTATTCCTTACTAGCTTGAAAATTCCAAAGCTCCGCATTTTTCACCTTAGATACACTCTGCAACACTTCAGAGGGAAGAATATCACCCATAACCACTACTATTTTTGTTTCCAAATCCACCTTATATGAGCTCACTCCTGTTGAAAGAGGTAGATACAAAGCATACCACACAGTCACACACATACTGAGAATAAACAATAATAATGTTGACTTTTTGCAGATGTTGTCAAAAGGAGTGGTTAACATATTCTCTATTCTGTGGTGGACATTTGGGCAACCCCACTGTTCATCTTAGTGTTCAACAATATCTGACAGAATTTGCTTTAGCTTCTGATGAAATTTAGGGAAAAAAGATAAAGCAAAAAGCTAATATGCCTACTAGTTACAGTAATGTTACATACTTACAGAGTTACATTTATGATTAGGAAAAAAAATGGCAATATGCTCACCTTCCAACTTTGAGATATGTTTCTCAACTTTTTTTGCACAGCCATGGCAATGCATGGACACCCTCAATGTCACTATCTGCATGTTTGGTTACCAGAAAGATATTAGATCAACCTTGACTAGATGTATAATATAATACCAAACATGTATTTTCTTTTTTCATTTTTGGAAAGAGAGAAGGACTAATGATGTTATACTAGAAAATTCATTGTAACAACATCAATAACAAAGCCTTATTCTACTAGGTGAGATTGACTACATGGATCACACAATGTTATTTAATTCAGTTAAAGATCAAAGTTTCATAATAAGAGATGGAACAAAAAGAAAAAAGGCCTCACCTGGGGTTTTAGTTGAAAAGCCAACGTTTGCTTTCCATCTACAACATCCTTCAATCTCAGTTTATGATCACTGTCACTTACTATCAAGGGCTTTTTCTCAAACTCATCTTCAAACTCCATGGAGTTCATGCAGAAACAGGTGTTTGAACCAAAAGAAAGACAGAAGGTATCCAACACCCTCCCTAGTTTCCCCATTTCAAAGTCCTGTTCTCAGTCACAGGCAAATCTGAGTTGAAAGAAAGACACACTTGTAACAACTAAACTAACCTTCCACACAAGTCTCGAGTCTCATCTCAACCAAAGCAAGGTTGTAGGAATATCTTATATTAAGGAGGAGAGAGACTTCAAGGTAGTGGGGCAACAAATAAGCTCAAGGTCAATTTTTATTGGGGAAACCAAAAGCAACACAGAACCCAATATATTTTACGAGGAATAACAATAGAAAATAGTTTCGGTGTGGTTAGATATTGTCATGTGATGAACCTCCAAAAGCACTTGACCAAACTAAAAAATCAAGGATGCTACTAGGATGACATTAATTGTCACTATATACTACTACTAATCTTATCGATCATAACTCACAAATTTTAATTATGTTGAATCAGATAATGGGTATAATTGTAAATGTATATATAATTGCTTTAGAAAACGTGATTTCCTAGTGCAAACCCACTACAAACAAAAACATTAAAAAGTGTCATAAAAGGAGAAGCACGGTTTAAGAGTAGTCTATTCTGGCTATGGAAATTAAAACATAAGTAGTGTATTAAAAGAGGAGAAACTTGGGTCACATGATCAAGGAAAACATAAGTAAAGGAATACAGGGATCACAGGATTGGAAATAGAAATGACAAACTTTATTAGTGAATGTGATGAGACTTAGCCCAAGTAGGAGGAAAGGAATATGTATGTAGATCCATGTGATGTGTCCAAGTTAATGAACTATAAGCATTGAAAAAGGGTCAAATATATAAGAACAAGTGTGCCAAATATTTTTAATTTAGAAGGTGAGACTTATTAGTTCACTAATGTTGATACAAAGTAAACTACCGTCATATGACATTAGTGTATAGTGCTTAATTGACAACACAAATGAATTAAATAATCTATAAAAACATTTAAAAATAAGTCACTCCTGTACTTGGACCTAAATCACTAGAAAATATACTTGATGGAAAGGTTTGGCATGCTTGACATTCTAGATTATGTCACTAAATTTTTTTAAAGGGCTTTTTTTTAATGGTTTATGATGTAAATTTCTTTATATCATTCTCCAATTACATATAGTAAATTTATGAGTGTATATGCAGATGAACTAACATAAAATTGTTCTAACTTAATTGATGGTTTTAAATTCTGAGTTTTAAGTATAAAATTTGGTTACTTATAATAATTTTAATCAACTCAAATAAGATTATTTCTCTTCAAAAATATACATTCTCTCTTTAAAAAATAATCACGTATAGTTAAATTATTTAAAAATTAAAATTAACAACTCTTACTTAAAAAATACATAATAATGTGTCAATATGTCATGTAGTGACAGTATGGGAGAAAAAAAAGGGGTGATCGGTGCATCAATTTTAAACTGAATTTTAGGTGGCTAAAAAGGCAAAGGGACAAATGATAGAATAAGCAAGACCCTTGAATATATGATGGTGCAAGATGGGACAGGAGGTGCATGCATTATTGGACGCCATGAGATAAGAAGCGTTTACGAATTATTGAATCATTGAATAATTGCGTTAAATAAAGGCTCTTTTATCTACAGGTTGGTCCATGTGACAGTGGAACCTTTCAATGGAAGCAGAAGAAGAATTTTGAAAAACAAATGCTAAGGGCTAACTCATGTGTCAGGTTTATGTTAGTCACATGAGTTTTGCTTCTGCATGGATAAAAAGTAAAGAGAGAGAGTTTCTTTAAGTGGTTATACATGAATGAATTGAAGCTCAGACACAACTAACAGAAGAAAATTTCACTTCACGGTCACTTCACATCAGTAACTATTGTTACAAATACATGAATTAATTGGTATAAAATTATTTTAATTTAATTAAAACAATCTTAAATTTTAGTTCTTATATACAAGTATATATATTAGATATTCAAGATAAATTTTGTTATAATTTTATTTAACTTAAATAAAATTATTTCTCATAAAAAAATGTTGCTTCGTAAAAGAAATAGTAGCTTTTGTAAAAAGAATAAAATAATTGTAACTAGGAGGTAATTGCAGGGCACTTGTATTTTATCAGCGTTAGTTCAAAAAAGACCAAACATGTTGCAGTGTATTCATAGCATTTTGCATGAAACACCTTTAATTTAGAGTTACATATATAATTTATATATTATTTTTTAAGAATATCATTTTATTTCTCTCATTCATATTATTATATTTTTTAAATCTTTTTTTAAGAATTATATAAATTAATTTTTATTTGATTTTATAATGATAAAAACATAGAGGAATGGAGACTTTGTTTTTAGTAAAATGAATTATTTCATAAAATTAATTATTAAAATGGATATTTTATAAAATTATTTATTTATCTGAGGTGTTTTTTACTATATAAGAGGTAGGAGACACCATTTAAAGACATTTTATGTTTTTCGTTTCACTTCTAGCATTTTGATTGACACCTTCTCTAAAATGGGTGGGTGATAGCTCCTCGACCAAATAAAAAACATAAGGTAAGATGATTTTTCTTATATCCTATGTGATAAAAATTATTTTCAACTTTATAAAATATTCACTTTAAAAATTGGTTTTGGGAAATAATCCATTTGGCTAAAAAAAAAAAGAGTCGAGGAATGCATATGTATACCAGAAGCAGAATGGACTGAACGGTAGTGCGTGACTTGACGTTGAATAGTTGGTTGGCTCATAAGAGGATCCACTATGAGGGACTACATTGCTACGTACCAGTTAGTTGCTTATATTAAAATAATAAATCGAGTAAAACATTTTTTATGATTGAAAAATGTATTTATTAGTAATTTATTCTTTAAAACTATAATTTTTAATCATTCCATCTGTTTAAGTTTTGTGTTAGCTAGCAACTTAAAAATATTTTACGTTATATTAAAAAGTGTCATGACATAACATATAATCATATATTATTACATGGATCAGACCTATTAAGCTAATTGACCAAAAATTTAGTCACCATCTAACCTCTGTACATGATAATCTTTTTATATTATTATAATATATTTGACCAATTGGATATTCTATTTTAATTTAATAAGTTAAAAAAAGTATTCATGTTGCGAGTCTAAATCTAATATATTGAAGTATTAGGTTGTAGTAGTTGCTTGAGTTTGGAATCTCGTGTGTATACTAATACAAGAGTTTATAAGATGATTATTTGTGTTCTTAAAAAAAAAAGATGATTTACTTATGAATTAGTTAATAACTTAAAAGGTAGTTTCCAATGCATAAATAATACTATCATTCAAGATGCGAAGAACTTGGTGGTTGTTTAGATCAATTAAAAGCATCTTCAACACAAGAATTCAATATGAGCTCTTAACTCTATTTTAGTGAATCCCTTGTTGTCATATAATAAGATTTATGAATAATCATAAGCTAAACCTAAGTTCTTAACTTATTTTTGGTGTCTTATTTTATCTTTTAATTTATTCATACAATAACTTTAATTTATTTTTAAAAAAAAAATATTTTGATAGTTAAGCAATCTTGATGATAATTACTTATATAAGCAATTTCTATAAAATTCATTTGTTCCAATGATATTTTTAAGTTACTTAACTTTAAAAACCAATTTAAGCAACTCCATTTTTTTTGTGTTCATATGAAAATAAGATCATGAAAAAATTATTAAGTATTGCCAGTAATAATACAAATAAACACATTTTTTATATAAAAAACTATAGGCAGGTGTACTCTCTCTATTAAGGTCAAGATATATGTGTTTATGATTTGTAGTTCTATACTGACTTATTAACAGATATTATACTCATTTTTAATGTTTCTCTTTGGATCTCAGCCCATGAACAAATATATATTAGTTGTTATCACAGGATTTGGCGGTAAAGAAAAATTGGACGCGTGATGAGAGGATATCTTCCATAATTCAAAAAGCTAAAAACTAGTTTAAGTTAAAATTTTCTTAAATCTTTAAAATTCAAATAACTATCTTACTAGTTTAAGATTAAATATTTC
This sequence comes from Glycine max, assembly GCF_000004515.6. Lineage (NCBI taxonomy): Eukaryota > Viridiplantae > Streptophyta > Magnoliopsida > Fabales > Fabaceae > Glycine > Glycine max. The sequence goes on along the minus strand of NC_038243.2, from coordinate 8,116,393 downwards.
TCAATAATCCAAAAAAAAAAAACAACAACAAGAGAAACCATACTTTTACTTTTAAGTAGTCTAGTAAATGGGTCATATGAAAGTTTTCAGTGATCATCGGACCAACAGACAATATTATTCAAGTAATTTTTGTTATTATAGACTTACATATATGTATTTTTTTTGTCGTGATAATATTAATATCTATCAGCTTCACTAAGACTAACTTATGTGCATGTATCTTTATTTGTAGACTTTTTCAAATATAGCATAATATTGTTCCCCCTTCAGTGCTCTTCTCCTTTTAACTAATTAAATGACAAATTTCAACCGTAAACGAGCAGTGTGCAGCTCGAATCTCAACAATTAGTAGAATAAAAAATGAAAATCTCTAGGATTATAGTATAATATAATATAATTTGTTCTGTTCTGCCATTTTGATTAACCAAATTTTCCTGTGTTATTGGAAGCCTTGTAGTATAACTCTGCGGATGAACAAAGGGTAAAACATTTATCTCATGTCCCGAAACAAGGACTTATTATATAATGAAACATGGTGGTGTATAATCCCATGTGAACTTCCAATCAGATTAAATACATTAACTAATTATACCTATTATTGTTGTGATTAGACCAAGCTGATGATGTCCGGAAACTCACTCTAAACAATTGAATTGACTACACGTGGGATTATAAAATTTCATCAAATATGTGTCACCATTAAATTGATTACTCCATCATCCATATATTTCATCAACAATTTTTCTTATTAAGTCATGGAACATTGAGATGAAGTTGAGGATTGGAGAATATGTGGATAAAACAAAAATGGATGAGATAAAACTTTGAGAGAATGTGTAAAAAAGAGAAAGAAATTTTGATGTGAGAATAAAATAGAGAAATTGAAAATATTGATTGTGTAAAAAAATGTGATGTTGCTCGCATTCATATACATGTTGATATTGATATAAAAAAAATTAAAAAAATATGAAAATGGCAAGTTTAATGTTATAGGAAGCCATAAATTAATTTCTTTTTTTCCAAATCAATAAAAGTTAACACTAACATAAACGATGGCCATCGTTAAAGAATAAGAATCAGTACTTATAAAAGCATCGAATGCTTGTCAAGATTAATTTACTCTAAAGCTCATGTCTTGTTAGAAAATATTGTTTAATAAATAGATCTGGTGTTTGCATTAGCGTTGCAAATGATCTTACACCGACAGATAAATTCTATTGGATATAAGTACTATATTTATAAAAAAAAAATGATATAATATGATTAATAGATAACCTATTTAATTTCAAGTATGTGATAAATAATTCTGTCCTTAAATTCGTGTGTATGAAAAATGTATTTACTATACCTGTTAAATAGTTCTCTCACTAGACATTTTTACCTTAAAACAATGTTATCTTCATTGTCATTTATAACACAACAGTTTATCGAGTAATCAAATGCTTAGACCTTGACACAAAAAAAATAAAAAATGCTATGACCTTTAATCATATATAAGAATATAATATAATATCACTTCTTCTATGTATACCCTCCTTTTGTGTTTTTTTCTTTCTTTCAAATTTCTAATATGGGCTGGTTTTATTTTGCATCCAGAATAAGAAAAATGACCAAACCCAATCATATGACTTCTACAATGCTCTATCTTCTTCAACGATGACCTATTGGCTATGGATACTCATTAAATTTACGTTTAATTACCATTCATATTCTATTTTTTAAAAGACCATTCATATTCTATTGAAATCAATTTTATCCTACTTCTATCCATAATTAGACTGTAACTGCCACTTGTCAGTGGTGACCTTTTTTTTTTTTTTTACAATTACGATTTTTGTACAATGCGTGATTACTTTTAATAAACGAGCACTTTTTTTTTTATATACCGTGGATCAAGTGGGCACTGCCTCTAATTTGATTGAAAAAATGACAATTGAGTTGAATAAGATGAACTGAGAGGTCAAGTCACTAGTTTTTCAATCCAAACAATTACACCAGTCTGGCATTTTACGAATTTGCGTAGAGAAGAAGACCTTGACGAAGAATGGAAGTGACATGAGATGTTTATTGTCTACATAGCATGTTTAGTTTGGATTTGGAGAAATTCAAAATCATGATTTGAAGTTTGGACAAAATTCATGTATTCATTTCAAACTATGATCTTGAGCTTTCAAAAGTTAAATCAAATATATTAATAGTCGCCGTGCATGTATGACCAAACATGACGGTGTGAACACTGTTCTTTCAATTTCCACTAAATAGTTATAGACCCATTCACATTCTGTTTACGCCTAATTTAAACCATGCCACCCCATTCTCGCTCTCCTTAGGACACACCTCGTGCTCAACTAATATATGCTCAGGGTTATCCACTCTTTTTGAGAGGCATCAAGCCATGGTCGTGTTATTCAGCCTTTTTGTTAATTTGTTAATACTTAACATAATCTAATTGTTGGAAATAATTTAAGTTCGAGATCCGTTAAAAATAATCTCGCATTGAAATATACAAGTGAAGGTAACTCTCACTCCTTGAACTAGTTTCTGGAGTCAGGTTAAATCTCTCACATTATCCATTCTAAGACTAATTTATCCTATTGGACTATTACAATAATTTTTTTTTTAAAATTATACCTACTACTAGTGGAAAAAACATTCTATTTAAATTGAAAAGTTGTCTATATATATATATATATATATAATTAAGTGTATCTTATTTTAAAAGACATAATTATTGAAAGTTAAATTAAATGTTATAGTGATTATAATAATTAAAAATAAAAATGTCTAAAAAAATGATGACACTGAATAATTTTTTTTAGAGGAACATGATTCTTTCTTTTATACTAGTTATGAATAGATTATAATATCATTATATATTTATTAATAATAACTTCCAATTTTAATTTAATAGTTTTATCTCAAAACTCATGATTAGATTGAAAATTCTTTTTATGTAGATGATGCCTATTAAATTTTATATTGATAAAAAATTATTTGATATCTCATTGATATAAATAAAAAATAATTAGTATATACTTTTAAAAAATATATTAAATAAGAATTATTTGTTCGCCTTTTAAATTATTTAAATTAAATACTAGTAGAATGCTTTTCCTAAAGTTTGAGACCAATGTCTTTGGATTTCTCCCCAATTTAAATGATTTAATGAAATTATCACGAAGTTTTCCCGACTAAATATAAAAAGTAAAAAAATATATCGAGAAGAAGGTGTAACTGTTTACCGGTTAAAGACAGAGAATTTTGGTGCTAAAACCTCTCTTAGCTGTACAAAGCCGTCATTACATTACGAACTTGGAAGATCTGCGACTCTTGTTTCTCTCTCTTTGTTTCGGTGGTGCGTGACTGCTTCAACCCTCTTTCTTCTCTTCTCTTCTCTTCAATCGAAGTCTCCAACTGTTTCCTCTGCTCAGTTCCCCAACTCCTTAGGGTTTAGTTAACTTCAAACATCACTTTCTTCAATTTCGCAAAAGCTCAATACTCTTCTTCTCAGATCTGTTGTTTTCCGTTTCCGCGGAAAATTGTTGCCTAAGAAATCACCGATTTTTTCCCTTTCTCTTCTTCGGTTTTTTAGATGCATGATTTCGAACTTGTTCCCATGCGTTTCCTTTTTTCTGCCTTTGAATTATTAGTTTATTGATTGTTGTGACGTTTTTGAGCTGCAGAATTGAAGCAGCGGAGGAGATGGCGAGTCGCATGAAGGAAGATGAGAAGAACGAGCGCGTGATTCGGGGTCTTCTCAAGCTTCAACATAATCGCAGATGCATTAACTGCAACAGTCTGGTAAGATGTTAACCGGGTGAATTTGATGCGTTGTCATGTTTCGATTGTTTTGAGCGTGTGAATGTAAGTTGCTACTAACTCGGTGGTAGAGTAGAAGCTTAACGGTGTGAGAATAAATCGAAGAATAGAAATGAAGTAAGCAGTGGAAATGTAGTACTGCCATGGATTATTGTTATTTATTTATGTTTGAATTGAAGGTTACTGGACTGTGGTTTTGCCTGTTAATGGCATGCCAATGCGAACCACTGAGTCTTTCATCTTAAGAGTAAAATGGTTGAAAATTGGAGTTTGGGATTAGATGTGTAGTATTTTTGTAAGTGGGGCTTTACTTGATTAAAAATGTAAGCTGTGCATAGGGACATCAACTTAGATTTTGTAAGCTCCACGCCGTAATCCAGCCAATCCTAAGAGGTGAACCTGAAGTAGTAAGGGTAGGTGCTCAGGTGCTGGTGCTATGACCTTTTTTCCACCTTTTTCGAATATATTGATTCAGTGCTCTCAGAACGTGGATCAAAGCCTTCCTATGCTACAGATTCGGATCATTCTCCTTTAGATGCTTCTGATGCTTCCCTGGCCGTGCTTTAAGTACTTGTGTATGGAGAGTCTGTTCCTTATTTAGCTAGGACTTTGAGTCTCTAGAGTGCCCCTCTGTATTTGAAGGCGCATTTTTGTTTATGCACCTGAAAAGGCTGAAATGGCTTCCAATTTGACTTGCTTATAGTAAAGTAAAGTGGATCAACCTCGTTCAGTAGAATTCTGAAGAAAGAAGGCTAGGCTTCTTGAACCAGAGCTAATTCAATCTTTCCCTTTCTACAATATGTTTGAATAGCAAGCAAAAGTACCACGAACGAACAATCCGATTCGGTTAGCAAACTACTTCTAGAATGAACTACATCATGTGGACTTCAGTGATGCGGACCCAAAACTGCCCCAGAAGCGCGATCACGGCCGCTTCACCCACTATTCAAAAACGCGACACATTAGACGTGTTGGTGCACCTCACTGCCATGATGCCACAGTCTGCCATGATAGCAATCGCTGTTCATACGTAGTATGCATCCTGTTATATTATGAATCCAACCAGTTGTTAGCACCACAGTGACTGTCATTTGGAAAAGCAACAGGCTACAAATCACCCTCAAATCCCATGTATCTGACTATCTGTATTGAGCATTGAGCCACTTGGGCTTACTGGTTTTGTAATTGGAAACCAAATAATGAATGTTTCACTTTGTGGTTATTAAAGCACTGTCATGAAAAGATTAATGACAGACACTGACATGTTATTGCCTTTCCCTATTTTACATCACTCTATGAGAAATGTTCCTGTTGATGATACTATTAATGATATTGATTTCATTTTAGGAAGTTTCATGAAAAAAGAGTGCTAAAAATCATTTTTGGGCTCTTCGCATCAGTTGTGAAAATGGGTTTTTAGCTATAAGTGCTTATTTGGCATCATAAATTCTGAATGAGGATTTATTTTGTGTTTGGATGATATTTTACTAAAAATTACTTGATGAGTTTATTCTTGCTTACATTGACCTGTGTTCAGATGATATTATTGAAAATAACTTGTAGACCCAAATTGGCCATCTTTGGATAAACACAAAGGAAAATTGGTTGTTAGTATTGAGATGAAATAATAAGTTTTTTACATTTAGTTGTTTGAAATATTTCAGATTTGCTTATGTTATTTGAAGCAATTTCCAATATGTACAAAGTACTATTTCCAAACATCCAAATGGGAGTACCCTGATTAAGCTGCATTGGGAATGAAAATATTGTTAACTGAATATTTCAGAATAAAAAAACGAGTTGAAAAAATATTTTCATGTGTTGAACAGTAACTAAATAATATGGGTTTTAATGGAACGGTTTGTTTTTCAAAAAAAAAAAAAATCCTACTAATTTTCAAGGTCTCTAATAAAGGTTAAAATTTCTAGTGCATGTTGGGAAATGTGTATCGATCAAATAAAGTTGAATATTAAGTTATTTAAGGATGTGTCTAAATTGTTTGATCCTTTGCTTTAGGACTGAATATGATTGAATATCAAGCATTTAATAGATTTCTAGGAAAAGGTCAATGTGGTGTTTGAGGGTATAATCTCAATCTTACAGATTTTGTATAACCCATAGCCTGTGGCTGATGGATTTTATTTTATTGCCAGGCAGTTCATTGTTTTCATTTGTATTTAATATCATGTTTGTAGCATGTAGACTATAAAATTGCAAGGATGGTAACAGTTCCCATCTTCTATCAGTCATGCCCTAGATTCCATGCGAAAACAGGATCCTTAACATGAATATAATTTGGGTCTCTGATCAAATTCTTTTATAATCATTTTGTAGACTTTAAGTGTTGTTAATTTCTAGCAAACTTTTAGAGCATTTTGATTGCGTTCTTCAGAACCTAGAATGGAAATTATTGCATTTGATATTGTGACTGGTCTTTTATATTAATTATCTTCTTTTCTCTTTTGAAAGGGACCACAATATGTGTGCACAAACTTCTGGACGTTTGTTTGCACAAACTGCAGTGGAATACAGTAAGTCCTTACAAGATTTTTGTACACTGATCTTGAGTTGAACATTTTGAGTTGAACACATGTTTTTATGGTTCATGATGACTTGCTTTGCTGATCAGCACTGCTGATTTAGTGGACTGAGTGTTCCCATTTGCTTTTGTTTAAATGCTTTGCCAAATGTTTTGCTCATAAAATTCTACTCAATTGTGTCGCTATACTGTTAACTGTGTACTTTGTGTATATGTTGTACTGCTGTTTGTAATGGGTTGGATTTCAGAAAATTGTATGTGCATGCTCTCACATGCCTTGTGTACATAAACTGCATTTTGTTTAAAAAATATTGGAGATAGAATAATATCATTTCTTTCTAGTGTTCACTTTTCCTTGAATGAAAGTCAACTGCTTTTTGTTTTGATTTATAGTCGGGAATTCACTCATCGAGTAAAATCAGTTTCAATGGCTAAGTTTACTTCACAAGAAGTTAGTGCACTTCAAGAAGGAGGCAATCAGGTATAGATGCCGGTTTATGCTAAAACTCATGCTAGATATCTTTCCAGTTGGCCTGATATCATATATTTCTTAAGTTGATTTCTGCTTTTTCTAATACTTGAAGCGTGCAAAAGAAATTTATTTTAAAGAATGGGATGCCCAACGTCATTCTTTCCCCGATAGCAGGTAACTACTTGTTATATGCTTTTATGTACAATTACAGGATGCATCATTCATTTATTCTGATTAGCATGGTTGGTGCCAGTAATGTTGACAGGCTCCGAGACTTTATTAAGCATGTTTATGTGGATAGAAGATTCACTGGAGATAAGACCAATGACAAACCACCAAGAGCCAAGCCGGTAAGATGTCTCTTGTCTCCTTTTAGATTCACTGTTTTGAAGTTTATATTTCAGTTTGTTACAATTTCAATTTCAATTTTCATGCTACGTTTTTACTTTGGAGTTGCTTGAATGTATCAGCTAAATCTAACATTCTTGTCTCTTTTCATATGTTGCATGTTTTACAGGGTGACAAGGATGATTTTTATCAAGGAGGATCTAGAAGCCCTCCCTATGAGGACACATATGAACGCCGTTATAATGACAGATCTAGTCCAGGTGGAAGAAGTCCTGGATATGATCAAGAAAGTAGGCAATATGGTGATTATAAGAAAAGTCCTGGTCGTCCTCCACTAATTAATGATTGGCGTCGTGAAGATCGCAGAACATCTGATGGAGATTATAAGTTGGAAAGCCAATCTCCTGAGAGAGCCAAAGATGTGGATTCTTCCAGCCCACCTGTGGTCCGACCTGTTAGAGATATTTTGGGAGAAAATGTGGTGCCTCTTCGGATAAGTGAACCACCCAAACCAAACAGTGGAAGACCTGCTGATAGCTCAGCACCGACACAGGTGAAATTATTATTAATGATGGTCCATATGGTTCTACCACCTAGGTTCGGAATCCTGATGCTAGATGCTACATGGCCTGCCTTTGCTGTGGAGTTTCTTCAGTGTTTATCTGTGATCTGTTTATCATTATTTCTATGCTATAACAAATTCACTATGTTTTGTCAATTGTCAGTCAAAGATATTTTTCTGTTATCTCCTTAAAGATTTTTGGTTTAACATACTGTTTTGCTAGTGAATTTATTACCATTGTATACTTCAAGATTTTCTTTAAGCATCTGATGGACAATAGGAATCTAGCCAATCTACAGTAGCATGAACACCTAATGTTCACTAACTTCATAGTTAATTTTCTGCAAGATCTGGCTCAGTGTTTACTGTTTATTTATTTTTAGCATGAATTGTTTTGACAGCTCTTTCCCTTAACCTGCTCAGGCACTGTAGTTTAGTAGGGTAGCTGAACTTAATTTTTATGATAACTGACTGTTTATAATTTCAGAGAACTATATCTTCCAGTAGCTTGGCTTCTGGCAATGAAAACCCAGTAGATGTTAAGCTTGAGACTACTAAGAGCCTTATTGATTTTTATGCTGATCCTGAGCCTCCAGTAGCTCCATCAAATCTTCAAGCCCAACAAACTACTGTACCTCAACCTGTTGTGCAGCCAGCAAACTCCAGTAATGACAATTGGGCCTCTTTTGATGTTGCTCCTGCAACAAGTGCAACTCCAAGCTCCTCAAATTTAAATCCACTTGAATCGATGTTGTCCCAATTGTCTGTGCCAGCATCTTTACCTGCTCAAGTTTCTGGAGTCCAAGGTGACCTAATTGTCACAACAGCTATTCCTAAGGCACTGTGATATCATTAGCAAGAACTGACAACTCATCCTTTTTTTGCAGGACCTATTCCATCATCATCTCTTACTTCTACTTCTGGAGTTGCAAGTGTTAGCGGTTTCTCAGCTTTCCCACCCAGCAATGCTTCTGTACCATCTCCTGGATTGACATCAGTGTCGCCTCTTAATAATGCAGGACAATGGGCCAATTTACAGCAGCAGAAACAACCATTGTTCCCCGCTGCTGTTGGTCAGTCTATTGCACAACAATTTACACCCCTATTAGGTGGAGCAGCAAATAATCAGGTTTGGCAGTCATTTCAAATGATAGACTGTCAATTTCAGATCTAGTATTTGTTTTCACTCTTTCCTGGAAATATCTTGCAGCCATGGAATGTACCTTCTGCACCCACAGTGCAAGGGCATCCAAGCACACCAATGCCACATACGTACCCTTATGCTTCAAAGCCTGCCAATGAGGCTATATCCAGTGTTGTTTCACAACCTCCGGCTTCAGAAGTTAAAGCAAGTGGAAGGAAAGAACTTCCTGAGGTATTTTTTAGTCCTTATTTTACTTCACAACCATCTATGTTGTGTGCACACTTGCATGTGTTTATTTTTTGTCTTACAGTAAGTTGTGGTTAATGCAGGATCTGTTCACTGTAAAATATTCTTCCTTCCCTGCTCCAGTCGTAGGTTGGCAAATGGGTGTTCCCCATGGCATGGGTATCTCAATGCAATACAATAATGTGGTGGTACTGTTACAATCCAGAATGATTAGCTTACCAGATTATACTGTGTGTGTTTGGATTAGTTCATTTTTGTTCAAAATAGCATACAATTAAAATCTTACTCTGAAAGACCCCCCCTTTTTTTCCCTTTAAAGACTATTTTCCCCAAAAATAATCAAACCAAGCACATGCTCAATCTGTGGCTAATGCATTAGCGTGAGCATTTCTCTCATATAAGTGTTTGTCACTGTTGCAGCCTGTGCCAAGTTTTCCACAGCCATCAAAGTCAATAAATCCATTTGATGTCAGCAGTGAACCTACCGCAAATCAAGCCCCAACTGTATGTGATTTATTTAAAATATTTGTGTGCTATTGCCAATTATATTTCATATTTTATACTGTCATTATTTTGTATATAATGCATAGATATTGTATTAGAAGTTTGAAACCACATTTAATTTTGCTAATTAATGATTTTACTTTTGAATAGTGCATGTTAGTAGATAAATGATGGTTTGGATTTTGTCCATTATTGAGTCAAGCATTTTTTTTTCATCATTGGTTACTTAACTGTATGTGTATGTTACTGTCTGAAGTTTACATCTTGCCTTTAGCAGAATTATATATAAGAATGAAAATTGCTATCTTTGTTTTCTTTATGATCTCTTCACATTGAAAAAGACATGGAAATGTGTTGTACTAACTTTGTAGCATATTAAATAATTAGTTATTTCAAGCTTCAGAATTCCTTTCTGTTTTTGTTCAGGAAAATTTGAAAAAAAAAATCCTGGTTGATGATTTTCTGGTTGGTTTTCCTTGAATACAGTTTCCTTCCATGTCATCCTTGCAAGGTGCCCTGCCTGGGGTACCACCTCCTGGTGCAGTGCACCCTTCAAGCATGGGTAATCCAACACATGGCTGGACTCCTCTGTCATCATCATTTCTGCCTGCACAGACACAAATGCGTGCAACTGCATTGGGACCAAGTATGTTTATCGTTTTATCATTCTTCAATTAATTGTTCTATTTCTAAGGACAGTTTGCTTTTTTATCTGTATTCTGAACCATGTGAAAATCTCAGGGCCATATATGGGGCAGCAAATGCCGACTAACATGCCAATGCCAAGGTAAACTACTCTTTCAATCATGATAACATTTCTTCCAGGCTATTTTAGGTTTGTTTCTATACTAGCTCTAGGAAATTCATATTTTGGGTCCATTCCTTTATCTATACCAAATTATGTTGCATAGAACAAACTTGAATGATATAGTGAACCCTTTATCTATCCAAATTCATGCATCTAAAACATTTTAGTATCTCATGTTTCATCAGTTTCTTATATGGGCAGATGTTATCATGTTAGGTGCTATCATTGAGAACTGTGATTTTTTTTATTTCTCCTAGTTTTTGAAGTGAGTTGTGCAAGGGGGAATTTATTGCAGTTATATGTATAACATCTGTATGATTATTTGTTGTTCAGCATTACTTGAATTGCCACTCAATGATTTTAACTGAATGCGTAGGCAAGAAGTTGGGAATTTTGGTAACCAAGGAGCTGTTTTCGGCTTGTCAAATCCAGATCAGCAGCTGACTGGTAGGTTATCAAACACTCCCACCTCTAACTCATTCCCTACCGGAGGCAACCCATTCGGATAATGTGAAGAATTGTCCACCTGGAATTGTAAAGTCACGCATCTACTTGTTGCTCCTTGTACAAATATGTGCAAGTTTGGGCTTGGGTTTCTATTGTCAGTCAGATTGATACACATACGCATTATGAGGGGTTTGTGGTAATCCCTGGATCGAAGTCAAATATTTGCATTTGGCCGTGTAAATTGTTATTTCTATAGGAATGAAAGACAATCTACCTTCTTGGAAGAGGTTAATTTGTTATTATGAAAGGCTAATATGCTGCTGCCGTAGGGGCTGTTGTGCTGTAGAGAATCCAAGTCCCTTGGAAGAGGGGAAAGGAGTTGAGATAAAGAACGGATGAATGAAAGGGGTGCAGAGAACCATTCGAGGAGACATGATTTTTTTTGCTTCTTATTTTTGGGTGCACCCATGTGTTGTTCATTTGTAATTTGTAGTATAGATTGGTTGGTGGTGTTTGCTAGTTTGATGCACCCTACTTGTGTTATATTTTTGGTTTTACTATATTGTATGATTTTGTAATCTCACAATTTTGGTAAGGTTTTTCTTTTTTATGGATAGTACATGAAATGAAATCATCTTATTGTTTTTTTTTTGTAATGGGGAGGGCCAGAGGCCAAAAAACAAAACTACACAACTACCCTAACACACGGTGAGGGGTCGAAGATCCCCCATAACATCATTCGATAACCGTAACGATTAACGAACAAACCCACAAGGGGAGAATCCAAGACATTCACCCCCAACGAAGCACTATGAGCAGAATCTGCCAACCAATCAGTGATGCTGTTAGGAAGTGAGTTGTAAAGAGGTGTATATTTATAATTACCCTTTATAATATAAATACAAACGTTGTGCATTGTGGACTTAATAATCTTCTAAATTTAACATGACATGACTAAAGATTTCACATTGTCTCATTTCCTCTTTCTCTCCGCACCACCCACCATTTGTTGATTCTCTGAAATCCAATCTCTCCGAATCTGTACACACTCGAGTTTTTCGCGTTCTTTCTAGGTCTTGCTTTTTTAGGGTGTCACTCTTGGACTATCACTATTTCTAACCCACATCAAATGCAAAAGCTACCTCAATTTTCACCAACCATGGTCCTTTACCTACACAATCACGTTTATAATCAGGTCGAGAAGGTGGATGCCGATGGGTTTGACATCTTGTTCAAGTTGCTAGTGTTTGGACCGAAAAAACGTGGCCAGTGTTGGATCTAGCCATAAAGTTGCAAGGACTACCACAAGGGCAAGTGATAATGATATCAACTCCTCGTTATTTTTCACATGACATTGTTAGGTTTACGTGATAAGTAAACCATGGATCTAAACAAATACAGCACGTGGAAATCATAATCTCCACATAACAAATCACGTACACTTAAAAATGATATCAAATAGAGGACTTGGAGATAAACTGTATGAAAGAAAATTTTAGAGACTATTTTTGTAAGAAAACAGTGAAGGTAAAATCATTTATTTTTATTTTTGTAAAACGAGACTTTTCGAAATTGAATTTGCCTATAAATTGGACGAACAAAAGTTTATTAATATTTATTAAACATATTATGATTTTAACTGACTAAAAATTAAAAAAGTGGTTGTACCCTTGTTTACTTTAGAGACAAGCGCGTTATTTCTGTTAAAGATGTTATTGAAATAGGTTCAAGAAATCGCAACAAGGAATTAAGTCGCTTGTTTTGAAAATCTAGGCACCATTTTAATCCAAAAGATACTTTAAAATATAGTAGTACTTCGCAAATGATTACTTTAACAATAAAAAAAATTAAAAAACATATTAGAAAAACAATGAACTCAGAAACAGTGTTTCATTGATTGTAACTTCGATATTATTTGTCACTGACAAATGGTAATCCACTGCTTACCTTATGTTGAACATATGATGATTCACTCACAATAAAATTACTTTAAGCATTTAAACCGATAAATTGGCAAATCATGAATGAACTTTATGATGAGCATCCTCAAAATGGGTTTTTAAGTTACTTTATACTCCCTCAGTGATAAATGAACAGGTATTGTGTAGCTTCAAATAAAAAATCCAACAGCTTATGTGCATTTTTGCCAGAACCATTGCTTCTGACTTCGAATTTCCAGGGTGTTGCAGTTGCAAACTTGCAATTCCTTTTCCTAAGAGCTGTAACTGGAGGAGTCCACTAAATGTGTAGCAAATATATGTGGCAATTTAAGATCTTAATCCTCACAATTTCAAACCAGAATGGAGATAAGAAGGAAGTTCTCATGTAGAATCAGCATGTCTACTCTTCCATATGATTGGAGCTACCAGCATCCATACTGTGAAAACACAAAATTTTCGTTTGTTCAAGAAATTGCACATAACGTGTTGTATTAAGAGTCACTCAGTTTAAAATTTTTCAAACTAGCAACTCACTTTTCTACACATTCTTTGTTATTGTGTGATATTTATGTGCATCTCAATAAATAATGTGAGTCTCACTTCAATTTGATAGGTCTCATTCCCTATTCAATGGTTCCCAACTTCCCATATGTATTTCACCCAATAACAAAGAATGTTTTAAAAAGTGACTTGTGAAATTCCTCTTTCATGCTAAGCCTAGTTTAGGGGTAGGGAAATACAGTAATTAACTTACAGTAGACACAAACTGCCAACCATTCATTTACTATTCTGACCCAAGCACTGGTCCAGCCCACATCAATTGTCCATCTGCAGTAGAATATAGATATTATGCATTATTTTCTCAAAATTTATGACTTCTATTAAAGTCTTTAAGACAGAATCAACCTCAAATAAACATGCTACTAGAATATATAAGTGAGCAACTAGGAAATTTTTTTGGGCAGGAAATAGTTGACAAATACATCAGCATAATCTCAGATCCAGAATGATATTATGTCACACAAAGAATAACTTCTCAAACTTCATGTTGTACCATATTTATTGAGTTAGGTGGCATCTTGATTTATATATGATATTTTGGCTCTTAATAACTAGAAATGAAATGTGTTTCCTTTAATGTGGGTGACAAAGCAAAACAAGAAATCTTAATAAGATGCACATAACATGTTATGAGCCAATTGCAAGATGGGATCATACTTTCTCATAGAATGATGACTATTCCATCCGATCAATAGCATTGCAAAGTACATAGCTCCTGTGGCAAAAACGAAATGGAAGAAGCCATAACCATATGGAACATCATCTTCTGCTGGCGAATCACTCTTCCTGAACTGTAAGGATTTGTTAGATATGCATTGGAGAACCTGGTATTAAAATTCAATTTAGATCTTTTAACTAACCTGAAAGCATTCGGAATCTATGCCGGTAGAAAATGTTGCAACAACAAGTGCTAGTATTGCAACAACAAAGCTCTGCCAATAGTCATTGTCGAATGTCAGACAATAATAAAGAAAGCAAAGTGATATCATGTATTCCAAAGCTTTAGAAAATAAAATTACCAAGCCTTCAAAATGAATGTGTGAGGACAACAAAAGCCAAAAGAAAAAGAAAATGATTTGGATCCTCTCACTAATTTCATTATTGCACCTTTTTGTTTTAAATAACAATGTTTTTATGTTACCCTTTAACATGAGAAGATCCGAATTGAAAAAAATAAATCAAATCTCAAATATTTTTCATGATAAACATGAAATAATTGTGTTTTCTGGGAATAGCATCCTTTTCTCTTTGCATATTATACAAAACTAGCAGGGGAAAATATTATCAAGTGACGAGATGCGAAAATACAGGATCAGCATAAATATTTGTAGACTCACAATTATCATGTTTAAGAACAATTCAAACATTAAGTCCAAATTTCATTTGAACATGAAATAGTAAATATTACAATGATGCTTTGCCAGTCTGTTTTGTTTGCAGATTCTGACTTCCTGATGCATTCAGCTCCCGCAGGTTCACTGCATACACAAATAAGTTCTAAAGCTCAAATTCAATGCAATGAAGACAATATAAGTTAGAAGGATAACAAAAGCAATAAATGGAGAATTTTTTTATAAAAAAAATGATTTGATTTTACATCCAAGTTTCCTTCGGTTGAAAAGAAAAATCTCTAAACATTAGACAGCTATATCAAATAAGTTATCAATATAAGTCCAAAAGTAAAGACAAAATTGGTGGCCCTACCTTCTAATTGCACACCAGCAAAGGAAGACAACATAAAGCCCCATCAACCCTGGACTTAAAATGCCAGCATTCACCTATGAAGAGACATTAATTCCACCTAAAGTTATGATGGAAGATAAAGTAAGGTGAGCATGCAAAAGCCAACAAATTAACAGTACTTACTTTTGGGTGAAGAGATACACTTGTCATGAGTTGGAGAAGCACTAGGGTCCAAGTAATGAAGAAAATGTTGAGGAGGCAAGATGGTTGTGGCGCATACCAAATGTACATCAAAATGATCCCCACCAAGCAGATAAAATATGAAATAGTTGCAAATAACATCACCTGGATTTGGCTGCATACAAATTGAACATTAAGGAAGTACTTTTTTTGTTTAATATATATACAAGTTTTTTGAAAATTGAATTTAAAAAATGAACTAAAAATATGTATAATTAATTTAATTAAAAAACTCATACCATTTTTCTGCATATTTTTCAGAGTCAAAACAATCAGTCAGCCAGTTAATGAAGCTGATTATGCTTATTAGTTGAATTAGGAGGAAAACCCTGAAAAAGAGACAGAGAAAATTAAAACAATCCATATACCAGTTTAAAACAAAGATATGCTGAAATCATTTAGTGAAGGTACAAAAACACATACCCAGCACCAAAATGTGCAACCTGTCCTTTAACAAATAAATAAATAATTGTGTTAGAGGAATAACAAGGTAATAAATATAAGCAACATTTTTTATACTATCAAAGAGGAAACACTAATTCTTGGAGGATTTTTCAGAGACACAATTTACCCACCATAGAGATCAATCAACTCAGAAGGGAGTATAAATGGGAATATTGTCACAAGGACCAAGACAACAATCTTCACTAACCACCATCCAGATTGCCATTCATCTCTGCCTTCCTTCAATTTAGAAGTGCCAGCAGTCGACCAAAACATTATCATATAAAATAACTGATCAAGAATTAAGGTTGAAAACTGAATATAAATATTGATTAATGATTCATATAATGCTTAGTTTTTCCTTTTCTTTTTTATAAACCTTATTGTACAGAGCCTTTAACAACCAGATTTCATGCATATAATAAATATTGAAATTTTGACAAAGGATACAAAGCAACCCATGCTCACACGCAGAACACCATCTGCACCCAAACAGTCTTTTCCAACCTTGCATCCCTTTAACCCTGTGGATTCAATATATGTTAGAATTCAAGCAATTAGCATCATAAGAATATATTATGCTAGAAATTTCAATACATAAGCTTTCTGTGCTATTCTTTTTAAGGCACATTGAAATTTATTGAAACTCTAACTAAAAACTAATTTAATAAGCCTTAAATAAATTTCAGCCAATAATAGAATAGAGACAGGTTCACGTAATTTTCATGGGGTCTTAGATTTAAACTTCAATTCTTTCATTGTAAAAAAATATATATATTAGTATTCTATTGCATAAAAATGCAACACCCTATATGCATATAAGAGCCCAAGGTCTTAGCAAATAGTCAGTGATCGTGATTTCAATCACAAAGTAAAAGTTTTTAGAATCATCGCGACAACAATTGTTGACACATTGACTGTAATTATCTGTAATTTCCCACAATATTAAGGATTGTAACGAAAGTGTAACCACAACTACAATTTAAAACCTTACATGTGTTAGAAAGAAAAATCTTGATTTCATTCTTGTGGCATTGACATGGTGAAATTTGAAAGTAGCATAAGAAAACTAAATGTGAAAGTACATCAAGGATTCAAAAGCAATCTTACCCTTCATTTCTGTTAAAGCACTAAGACTAGAAAGTTCATCACGGGCAGCCCATGCCAACAGATTGGCCACTAGGAAAATCAAGCCATAAACATATCTTGCCATCCAAGGATTGGATACATTTCTGAATTGAGTGTACCATTTAGAATCCTTCATCACTGCACAACTTTGGTTACTACTAGTACTGTTGCTTTCACCAGTCTCCATCTACTCTTCAAAAAATCAATGTTCCACAGTGCATGAATGGACACAATAAATGGGCTCCACAACCCTAATCAAGATCATCTTCTATTCTTCTCCCTTGCACTGTAATGCATCAAAAGACTCGCCATTAGCATGGAAAATTCGTCACATTCATCTAGGCCTCGAATGAACCAAAACATTTAAATAAGAGCCAACAATTAGCCTTATTGGGATCACTTTATCTCTACGTAACCATGAGAATAACAGTTAGTTTAGTTGGTCCTAGTAGTCGTAGATTCTTTTTTAGTCATGCATTATCTTACCTATCATCCTAGACTAAAATGCTAAAACCCAAATTTTTTGGTATGCCTAACATATTATTAACATTTAAAATTCCCTTTTGTATCTGGTTCTCTCTCTTCCCTCTAATAACTTATAATCAACCAAAAATTTATATCAATTTGTAAGAAATAAGATATTCATTAGATCATTCTTTGGTTCTATAAAGTCTTACCTTTCGTACATTGAATTCGAAACCTCCAACTTTTTTCTTCAAGTGGAAAACGGTATGTTACACGAAAGCATTGTTATTTTAAAGTTCGAAAGAAAAGAAAAATATCTTTTGATTGTTATTTTAACCTACACTTTCTTCACTTGCTACAGTTTAACATGATTTTTTTCTTTCTTTTTTATTTTTTTTATTTGTTGGAAGAAAGTGAAAGAACTTTTCACGTCGTTTGCTGTAACTATCGTAATATATCGGATTTCCCTTCGCAGAGCTAAAGAGATGTTTTGGGGAGAGAGAAAAAAAAAGAAGAGAAAAGTGTAAAAATTACTTTTTCGTATATAAAAAAAGAGTTTAACAACTGTTTACCATATTACTTATAAGTTGAAAATTTAATAACTCATTTCACTGACATTTTTATACTATAAATAATTCAATTAATTACACTTGTACATTTTAAAATAATATAAAAACACAAGTGAGATGAGTAAAGAAATTAATATTTGAACAAAACAAAATATAGAAAATACTGATATATATAATTTGCTATGAGAGATATTTAAAGTTAATCTATAACAATAGATAAAGGAATTTGTAACCGTCTTTTGGTCTTTCTTCTTCTAGATCATTTTATTCTTAAAAATCACACTCAACAACCTTCCCATGATTAAACCAAAATAAAACAAGCCATTTACAAATGAAGAATACACAATTTTGAACAAATTTTGGTTTACATAATTTTATTATTAGAACCACTTAATATTGTAACCATCCGCTAACTACTCTCCATTCTTTCACTTATACCGTTGTGTATTAACAGATCATATCTAAAATTGAAATTAATTTTTTCCCCTTCTAAAATATAATTTTATTTGTATTGTTTCTTTATTTTTGTATTCTTAGATTTATATGTATTAACTACTAATTAATACACATAATTTGCTAGTTGTAAATTTGTTTTTATTTTTTTTCATATCTCTTAAAATTTATTTTTTGTTCCTTCTTTATTATAAACAACTATTATGAGATTCACATATCTTAATGATTGTATTTGATAAAGTAGACTTTTTAACCCTTTTAAGCATTGACATTATAAATTAACTATTGTTATTTAGAAAGATCAATATCTTTTTAAATTTAAGATTTCACACTATCCCACTATTTTCTTAGTTTTTTCTTAAATAAATCAGTACTACTTAAATATTTTCATTTCATTTTGTTTTTTAAAATTCCAAACTATCTCACTACTTCCTTTAATTTTATTTTTATTCCAAAAAACTTGAAATGTGTTTTTTTTAAATATAAGAATTGTTTTTTCAATAATAAAATAAATATACGATATTATCTATATTTTTTTCTTTTTAATTTACATGTAATATAATACAATAGAAATGCTCCGCTAGTAACAATAAGAAAAGAACAATTGGAGTGATATTCGTTACTCTTTAGCTCGAAGTAAGCGTCCAATTTTTCGTTTATTTCCCTTTGTGATTTTCTCGGTAAACAAGAGATCGATCACACTTATGCGTTCATCAGTTCCATAATCCATACATATATATGTGTGCATATGTTATAACTATAGTCTATAATTTATAGTATTTATAATAAAGTAACAATATTCATCAAATGATAAAGATTCATTGAACACAACAGCAGAAATACTGATCAAATTAAAGAATATTAATTGAAGAGAAAACAAAAGCAAATTATATGCCTATCAAAACATGATCATGTAGTAGAATATATGCTAAGAATGAAACTACGTAGCAATTCATATTTTAAAGGCAAAAAACTGCAAAAATTAATGGAATCGTTAATTAATTTGGAAGCATCAAATGGGGTTGATCGATACATAAGAATCAATAAGTTGAAGAATGAAACAAATGTGACGAGCAATATATATATATATATGTACCTGAAGATCAAAATCATTGGAGAGGAGAATTGAAGAAGAAGGAGGAGATAGATGATGAATAAGTACTATAAGCAAACAAAATTCTGAAGAATCGCTATGTTCCTTGGACAGCATCTGATTATCTTTTTCCATTACAATCTCTCACTTCCTTCTCTCATTAATTAAGAGACACCAGCCACAAATAGGTGGCTAGGTTGCTTTTAGGTGGTTTTGCTTCCTTTCTTTTCTCCTGCTGTAAGCTTAAGCTAAGCTTCAATTCACTTTCTTTTCCTTTCCCCTCCCAATTGCTCTGCCTTGCACGGTAAGCTATTCTCCCCCACACAACTCTTTTACATTCACTCCTTTTATTCCCCCACTTCAACTAATTTTTGTCTCACATATACGTATTTTTTTTTTTCAAGAATCTAATTTTCATGTACTGTTAGTATATGAATTAAAGGAATTGGTCCACTAGGTCGTTGGAATTTTGGGTAATTTACACGAGGTCTTTAATTTTGAATCTTGTTGTCATCATTGTATATCTGTAAAACATACAAAAATTTTACATTATTTGACAATATAAAAGAGGTTAAAATCATCAATGTATTTTAATTAAATTTGTTTTTATTATTATTTGTAAACAGTGGGTTGTATCCTATTTTATAGGTATGTATTAGTATTTTTTTAGAGAAGACATATATTTTACATGAAAGTAATTAACTTTGAGATGGATAAGATAATTATAAATAATAGATTAGATTATAATTTTACTCTTGTGATAAATTCATGATTTTGATCCTCCTAAAATTTAATTGAGATATTTTGTCTCTTAATTTTAAAAATTGACAATTTTGATTCATCAATCAAGTTTATTGGGTTGACTGCTATTTTATAAATGTTGACCAACTTATGGCTGACATGGTGCGTTTTGTTATTAACAATTAATTGTGATTAATAAAACTGTTAAGTTAATTTTAATTGTTCTCTACCTCATTCTGTGACCTCTAACAATAACCCCAGACTAGCACTTTCTCATCCTCTTCCTCACCCAAACCACACAAAATTCAAAACAAAAAAATAAGTTTCATACATTATTGATGCGCATTAGTTGAAGGATGATTAAGAGATTAAGAAGCCGGGTTACGAAAAATTTACAAAATCAAATGTTAGTTGAAGAGGGGTGCAATTTGTGAAAGAAAGATGAATGAAAGGTTTGATCCCAATTCCACCGACGGAAACAACGATGACTGCCTACATGAACCCTCTCGTCCCAGATCTATGTGTACCCCAACCCAGATTCGCTTGAACCCTTTTGTCCCAGAGTGAAGAATTCGCATCAACACCCATCCATGATCCGTGTAAACCCCCTCATCACAAATCCACGTGAAACATCCAAGAACGTCAAGGTTGAAGGTTAGGGGTTAGGAGTGTTGAAGGTTAGGGATGACACTGGAGGAGTGTTGAAGGTTTGATTTTTATCAAACTTAATAATTTTATTACTAACCGTTAATTATTACTGACAAAACATAAACGTACCACATCAGCAATTAGTTGTACACTAATGGTCAACAAAAAAGAATTTGACATATGAAACAAAATCATCAATTTTTAAAACTTCAGGACCAAAAGTCTTAATTTAATTTTAAGGGAATCAAAATCGTGATCTACTTTCTAATACAATTTAATATTCAAGTTTAAATTCGATATGTAACCCCAAATGTGAGATATTAATTAATGTTTTGGGGAATGCTTTTTTTATTGGGATTATACCTAGTAGATATGGTCTAATTGTTAGACAATTATCATAGGGACTTGGCATCCCTATAAATATAAAATATTAATGTGTTTCTTACCAACATGTAAAAAGCATTCGAGATTTTTCTATTATTAGATATTAATGTGTTTCACACCTAGTAAGACTTTTTTTGTATTCATATATAAGAAAAAAAGTAAACATATACCTAATATCTTTTATTGCAATAACAACACTCAGTAAAAATATAATTTAAAACATTCATAAAATAAGAATTTAGAAATTTTAATGATTTAAAATATTATAAATAAATGAGTTGTTAGATAAATAAACAATTTTATTTTCAAATATTTGAATTATTTCAAACCATTAAAAATTTTAAATTATTATTTTATGGATGTTTTAAAGTATATTTTTACTACGGGTTGTTATTGTAAAGAAGGGTGTTACATTTATGGTATATATGTATGAGTTTGTATAATTGAAGATAATTTAAAGGCATTAATTGATACTATATATACTAAAGAGATCATTTACTTTTTGGTAGTCCATCACATATAAACTTCATGGTTAAGCAAGCTTAACTTGAAGCAATTATAGGATGGATGATATTTGTGAAAAATTTTCATAAAATATGTGAGTGAGGATAAAGTACATTAAAGTCTTATGTTGGTTTGTGAACATAATCAATGATCCTGAAAAGAAGTCGTGTGAATTATCGTAGGGTGAGTCGCCTAAAAATCGATAATGAAAAATGTTACATTATATATTGGATTTAAATATAAGAACATATAATTAATATTATTTTTTATTACCCACACTTATATAACAAAATATAACTAAAAAAAGTAGAGCTAACAATTACCCACACTTCCCTCAAAAAAAATTCCCACACTTATAGAGCTTTTATTATTATTATTAAACTCACTTATAGAGCTTTAATTCATTGGATAGCTTTTTTAAAAAAAATTGATTGCATAGCTATGTACCAAAAACAATTCACTGGATAGCTAGTGACATAAATAAAAACATTTGTTCACAATAATTTTGAAAGGAATAACTTGTTTAAATGTAAATTAAGTTACTAGCTGTTTTTAGTTTTTACAAGGAGAAAGGAACAACAGCAAGTTCGCACGCTGCAATGAGGGTTGGTGATATCGGGATAGTAATCATGCATGTACCACCCAGGCGTTGATTGAGTGTAAAGATAGATTTTAGTGTCTGCTTCACGCTGAACTTAATGTTGGTTTCATCCTAGATATTATTATGTTTTTTGGTAGCAATAATAACAATAATAATGGACTGATATGATTATTTTTTTTTTGTTGTGGGCATGTAGTCGAGATTGACTTCTCTATTATCCTTTTCTTAAATATTTCATTATTGTTCATGTACGTTAATATTTAATTTTATGATTTAATTTTAAAATTATATGATTTTGAAGGAGCGGTACAATACAACTAAGAAAAGAATAATAGAGAAGTCAGATGTTATATATAGCTACTGCACATGACTTTTAACGTTTGCAAAAGATTCTTGAATTTTATTCTTCCCACTTTGTCTTCTCAATCTTATGAACAATATTATTCCATATTCTTGTGTAATAAATTATAACCCGTAATGAAAGTTGAATATTTTGGCCTTATCTGAAGACGAATCACATTTACTCTTCTTTCATTTTCAAGGGCGGAAAGATTATATTTTATGGAAGTAATAAAATTTAATTTGCGGGGAATTGTATCAGACATCAATTCTTTTTAACCAATGCAAGTGCACTCCCACTTAATAGTTAATAGTAAGCTCTAGCTTTTTTTCGTAGAGATCACATTGTAGGAGAATTGATTTGGACTGATATCTTTATTTGACAGTTATTAACTTTTTTTAAAATTAAAAAATAAAATTATGCATCACAGGGAAGTTGATCAAGATCGTGTGTGCTCAAATCTGATAGAATACTGTGAAAATCTGTTTCATTATTTAAACTAAAATAATCTTATACTGAAGTACTCGATAATATTATAAGCTCTAATTTAAATTTCATTAATTTGTACTCATTTTTATTTTCTTCCACATGTTAATACCAAATACAATTCCGTTTCATCCTTTGATATTATTAGTACTGTACGTAAATTAGGCAGCATCCAATGTTCCTTAGAAAAGGTTCCTTTTTAACTATAGTGGATTTCTGCACTGAAAGCACATTGTCCATCCATTATTGTTTGATGTTCTTAAAGGAAAAATAAAGGGTGGTCCATTTATGGCTGCAATTCTGCAAGTGATCGATCACCGTCTTTTGGTTCCATACGCACACATAAACATCAAGAATGGCAAAAAGGAACGTTTGCTTCTTCTCAACGCTGGGATTTCTGACCATAGAAAAATTAGAAAATTCAATCATAGATAAGGGTTTTATAAGGAAGAGACATGCATTTATAAAAAAAGGACCTAATCTCAATAGCATACGCGTGTCACGTAATAATTTCAACTGAATAATTAAAATGGAATTTGATTATATTGGTCCATCACTCACTGTTTTTCTAATCACCCAAACATGACTTAAAGGAATTTATCTTTTAGAAGGGGTGAAGCTGACGACAATAACGTGTACATGTATATAACTCACACATAAAGACCACTACAACGGAATACATATATAAAGTAACGATACATGAAATTTGAAAGAAATTAAGATGTGTGGTAGAGTAATACACTACGCAACAAAGTTCTTTTTTGGAGCTTCTTGCTGCTTACCATTGAAACTAACATATATTTGATGTCCTTTTTAATCATTAGACGCCAAAACGTTGAGTCCTATGCGATGAATAATGCTAAGAAATACCGCAAGTAGAAGATATATATCTATCTCCCAGCATTAAAAAAAATCTGTTAGTGACATTATGAACTTTATATTAACAATATATGGTATAACTTTTTTTAAGTTAAAAAATTTGTTTGATTATGTACTTGAACTAATATTTGTTTAAAAATGTTAGTTTCTAATTTTTAGTTTTTTATAATTTTTATATATTTATCAAAAATTTTAATTATTATTTTTAAATAAATTATGATTTTATGTTTTTCAACTACTTCAACAATTAATTTTATCAAATATTTATAATTTAATAAATTATTTTTTTAACTTTCCACTACCAACTAATGTTTTAGTTAATTTTTTAACTTTTAATTAACTTTTCATCTAATTTTGTCAAACATGATCATAATTTATTGATGTTTTGAAAGAACCATTACATGGATTTTTTTCCCAAAATTTATCTCTAATTTGTGTCAATTATTGGTCTTTTACACATAAAAAATTATGTACTTGCATTGCTGAAAATGCTCAAGTTAATGTTTAATAAAATAATGTGTTACTGGTGATTCTCTTAAATTCGAGACTAAGGACACTCTTTCAGAAAGAAAAAAGAAAATAATAAACTTAAGATTGAATATTTTATATTTTACTTAATATTTCTCGATATTTAAAAGCCTTGGATCTATAGAACCTTCCTTTACAATAGGCACGCGCACAAAAATATCAAATATGCACAAAATGACAATCCCACATCTACTGACAATATTCTAATAGAATGATGGTTGTGCACTCCCAGGACAATAACCAATGTGCAAATGGCTTAGTGTTGCACGTAGTTATGCAGATACGTGGGTGTGTGGATCTCTCTCCTGGGTCGAGGGTAGTGCTACACGTAGTCATGCATCCTATCATAATGATATTGTATTTGTATGTGAGAATTATATGCATACTTGTTGAAGGTTACATTGAGCAATCAAATAACGTATTAGGTAATCTTTTCTCATCACATTGTTAAGTTTGAGAGATACTTATTAGCAATTAGCGAACTTCTCAAGCACTTAACTTATTCTTATTGAGCATTCATTCTCAACTTTCTCACAGTACGATTGTGTACGAATCATTTACCCTCAGTTTATCCTCTTACCGTATAAATCAAAATAATTTTTTTTATGTAGTTTTATTTTATACCTTTAAGACAAAATTTATAGCAAGTTTGAAAAGTTCACTTAGCATTAATTACCTAAGAAACATATATCTTTCCATTGGTCATCATGTGTCTAAGGGCTATGACATCTAAACAAAGTGAAAAGAATTTTGCATTAATGATTCTTTAATTAGGGGCAGATCCATATTAGGTGTTCAAGAAAAATTACTATGTCTGACTATAGCAATTACAGTCTACTCCATCTAGCTGTCTAGGAACAAGCTGATTTTTGAAGATTATTAATTTTCTGTAATAGAGGTTATTAGCAAGATTAAGTTTCTTATGTATAAACAAACGCACCTGTTGCATTTGTTTTAGCATCTTGATATAGGTCTTTTTGTATTAAAGAGACTTTTGATTTTCTCTAGTTGTGAAGTATGCCCCGTTTATTATTATATTATTTTGGGTTTAATATAATTTATATTTTCCTCAAGATGAAAAGAATTTTATGTCTGTCTGGCTCTGTCTGTCACACAATTTACCTATTCCGCCGAGTGAAGCATGACCCACATGTGTGGGATAAATCATAAAACTTTGGATAAAAACAAAATAAAAGAGTAAGACATTTTTAACCAAAAGAAGAAAAGGGAAAGAGAGAATGACAACGCGTGACTAAATTCACTATGACGTTATTCGAGTTTCCAAATTGCAGTAAGTTAAAAGATTCTCTTTTTAAAATAAAATAAAGATGTTAAACAACATAAAAAAGAAAACTATGTTTGGTGAATTTTGTTTTTTTCAATTCAGATTGCTTAATAACCTACAAAAATTACTACTATTTTGAGAGTTTTGATGGGAGACTGTTATAGAAAAGTGACATTCACATGAACAACATTTTAGTTTGGATCATGCATGCGCTCAGACATGTATGCAACTCGACAACATATTTCCCATTTTAAAGGATTTAAATAATTTTTAAAGGAACTTGAAACAATGAAGTTTAAGAGTATTTTTTAATATATATTTGTTATTATTATCTAGTTCTTATCGGATTTGAAACAATAATTATAATTCAACAGTAGAATTAATAAAAAAATTACATGTTATATAAATTTATTAAATGGTTTAAACAATGTTAAGTATTTATTTACAAATTGAACCTAACTTCTAAGTATAAAGTATTGTTCAAATCTTAAAAGGTTTTTTAACCATGTTTCTAAGTATTTACATGCCTAAGTTTGGACATTTAGAGAATGCAGTTTACAGAATTGATATCCAACATATATAAAATTATAGACTTTGATAAGCATACAAAAAAAATATAGACTTATACCATATTAAAAATGAATCTCACCTAACTTAGTCTTAAAATAATAGCTTAAATGGAGACTGTTAGTAAGTTACATCTTTAGGAATGTTTTAACAAATTCCAAGTTGTAACTTATAATATAATTCGTAAAAGGAAGTATTATATTTATATTTACTTGTTTTTTTTGGGAAAAAAAAAACAAATTGTACCTTTAGGTGTATTTTAATTAACAAGTATAAATTTATAACTTTATTACTTACTAACTACTCCTAAAAACAATTCATAGTTTACCAGCAAACCCATACATACATACACACAACACATACATCAATATGTTTGGGAAAAAAGATAATTTACTTGTATATTATAAATTTTGAACTCTTATTCTTAAAAACCAGAATAACCTTTACATCTTCTTTCTATTTTTGTGTAATTAATATTTTCTTCAATATCCAAATTAATATTTTTTTAATTAATTATCTAATAAAAATAAATTTATTCAATTAATATTAAGTATATTGAGATATTTACACATTTTAGTCAATACCCAAATTTCTTCAATCAACATTAAGTCTAAAATGAGATATTTATAAACCATCATTAAAATAGTATTGTATTATTAAATGATTTTTTAAAATTAAATACTTCAAATACCTTATTTTTATCAAAAATATTTTTTAAAATTAACTTTCCCTTTTTTTCGTTAAAATGTATTTACATAAATGTCGTAATTTTTTAGTTAGTTCATCTAAAAAAGGTTTCCTAATTGTTCAACCTAATATTAGCCTAATAAGGCTTTGAACTTTGAAGTCTTTCTTTTTACAGAATTATTTTGGTGATCTGTTTTGATCCAGAATGGTAAGCTGAAAAGCATTTATAAATAAAAAAAAAAAAAAAAAACCTGAAAAGCAGCAACATAAACGGAGCTTTTACTTCCGGCATTTCCATTTTTGCTTTCTGCACCCCAAAAAACCTGAACAAACACAAATATTTATGCCTCTCCCAAGTAAGCCCTGCCTCCAGCCAATACCACCGTCAACCCAAACAACATTGTCTCAACCACCTAACACCACCGTTGAACCACCCAACACCACCACTGCGCACCACGCAAACAACACCGCGCAACCATGACCAAATTCGTAAACATGTAAAACTTGATCCTATTACGAAAAGGTCATTTTCGGAAGACATTCTTTTTTTTTTTTATATATAGTACCGAAATTATGTTTTTATGCTTTCGGAAAGGTCTTTATGGGAGACATTAATTTTGAGATAAAGTTGGTTCATCCTCTAAAGTCTAATCCAAACGCATGCATAATTTGAGTATTTTTTAAAATTAAATTAATTCACTTCAAACTTAATTTTAACTAAAATATTTATAATAAAAATTATTTAAATTAAGTCAGTAAACACCAACTTAAGCACACTAAAATCTTTATAAGTTACTTTTGAATAATAGGACTTCCAATGCTTATAAACACCTACATTTGTTCAATATTTTGCTATGATCTTTTAGTCCTTTATCACTGCAACTCCATTTGGTATCTCTCAAGATTGAGAATAAAAATATGAATCGAATAAAATTTTCAGTCAGCGTATCAAAGATAAGTCAATAATTGTAAGTCGTATACTTTGATTCTCAATGCATGTAAACAACTAGTCCTTTGATGGGAATCAAACTATAAGTTTTCTTCGCGCATATCGTTAGTCTCCTACTTAAAGAATAATAATAGTTCATCATAAAAACTAAAAAGTAAGAAAGATTTTTTTATAAATAATAATAACGCGTTATGAACAAGTTATTTCAACCCTTTTGAGAAACGAGACTTTGACTCTTTGCTTATCCTCCAAGCCAACTCTTGTTGTGAAGTTATATGCCTTGAATTGATTGCCTCACTGGACTGTTTATCAGAAGAAAAAAAATTGGGTTGATTTTAATGCTCTTTAATGGCAAAAACACGAAGAGTTCCACTAACTGCTTACTTACTAGGTTAATCCAATGGCTTGGAGAGCCTACAAATAAGTACAATTAATGTATGATCAACCGGTGAAAAAACCTAAAAACTTTGAACGATGAAGATAGAAGGGCCTTATATATGACAAACCAACATATATATATATATATATATATATATATATATATATATATATATATATATATGAGGGCCTTAAATTATTGGGCCTTAGTAAAAATTGTCCTCTAATAATAGTCATGTGACACAAGAATACAAGTGATATAGACTACTGCCAGCCATGGATAACTCGTAAGCAATGATATTAGGAATTGACTTCAATGACATGATAAACAACATTTTATCTTTTTAATTTAAATCAACTTAGCACATAGACTGTTAAATCTTTCAATTTACTTATACTTTGAGATTCAGTATCGGACACAATTTTTTCATTGAACATTTAGCAGCACTCTAATAGGCATATTCTAGCTGTTAATTTTTTTTATAGGCATATTCTAGTTGTTAATACATAAATTTTACCAACATGCATTAATATTAGAGGCTTTTGAATTGGGTAAAATATTAGTCCTTTGGTTATTAATTATAAAACCTTTTTAACTAATTTATGTCACTTAGAAAAAGTAATTAATTTAATTAATCACGTTAAATTTATTTATTATTTGTATTATTTTAAAATATTTTTTCTTATTTTTTAATTCACTTAATTATTTTTTATTAATGCTGGAAAGAGAGTAATTAAGTAAAAATATGTAAAAAAATAACAAATACATCTAAATTTTTTAAAAAAATTATAAAAATTGAGAAATAAATTTCCTAAAAATATCTTATAATTAGAAACTAAGAAAATATTTCACACTAATGGAGAGTAAGTAATATGCGGCAACATTGCAAATAAAAGAAGAAGAAGCATGAAACTAAAAACAGAAACAAGAGGCGCCACAACACGTGTGTAAACAAGACAAAACAAAACATTAGGAAATCACGCGAATATTGTCGGTGACTTGTTTACGCCGAACATTATCACGAGTGCTCACCTCTTTACTTGTTTTAATTAAATTATTAGTAGTTGTACACTGTAGTGCTATTGGTATTATGAGAGAAACGAAGACTGTAAATTTTTAAAACATCAAAGTGCATAAATGCAGGGCTTCGAAGTTTAAAAATTGTAGCGATTTTTTTTAAAAAAATTATAACGATTGTATAAGTCTTTTGAAAAATATAAAAAAATAGTAATATTCTTTAAGATTAAACAAACAGAGCCTTTAAATGTAATTTATTGTTGTAAAAATAACATGCTAGAAGCATGCTTTACGTATTTCGGTCCTAGTGAATTTATGACAAAATTAATTTTCTATATTTTTTCTACATTCGAATTAGAGATAACAGTTAAAAAAAATTGCCATGGTGTGCACTACCGTCTGTTATCACTGATGTGCATTTCAGTATCACTCAAGAATTTCTCTTATATGAGTTGGATAATTCATACTTGAATTAAAGGAAGACATAGATGGAACTATTTAAATTCAAATACCGTATTTATAGTCTTGTACGTTCAATACAAATTACGTAAATAGAATTGCATAATAAATGACATGAGCATGTCAACGTATTGGAAAATAACTACAAATCAAATACACAAATCACGAGCAAATATTCTCATGATAGAAAACTCCTACTAATTGAATAAGCTGTGGATGGAAATTACAATGGGTCTTATTCTTGTGTTTGCTACATCAAAATCCTAACAAAAGTGGGAGCTAACATCATTTTCTTCCAAGGTTTTTATTTTCCTCTAACATCCCTTTCATTTTTATTTATTTTTTCTTTTCCCTGGGGGCTAAGAAAAGGGTAGCAATTGGGGTTATACTCACTTATGACTTTTTCATTGACCCATCAATTGCGGCAAAACTTTTTACTCTCCCTAGGGTAATTTAATTTGAATTGTCATTTTCTATTTCCTCTTCTACTTCGTCTAAATTGCTGCTACACTACACTACGCTACATCGTTTACAGTGACAGTTATTCATTTTTCATTTATGTGTGTGCACTGCTCAATTCAATTATTGGATTAGCAGAGAATGGAAGCTGAAAAAAATGGGTTGCACAAAAAAGCCATAGCTACTTACTCATTTCAACCATTATTACAGTACAAAAACCCCTACCTGTCCGCATTGCCTTTACATTTTGTGCGCCCGTGAATAATGCCTATGATTAGGTATATGCATATATAAATTAGTTGGCACTGCCCACCCTCTTGCCCTTCATCAATTAATGAATTACCTATAAGTTTAAAGGAGTTAAATCCCTCCTTGCTTTCCATTCATTTTGCTTTCATGGTGTTCCTTTTATGGCACCACCCACATTAATATTAACCTAAGCTCGATTGCATTGCATCATATCTAGAGTTTAGGGAGAAGAGAGAACCGTGAGTTTAAATTTCATTACTAATAAAAATGAATAAACTAATAGTTAATATTTATTGATAAAAAAATTAGTGTCTAGGATCTGTTTTTTTTTTTTAAAAAAAAAAAGGTAAGGATATATTTTGTCAAGAATTAAGAA
Source organism: Glycine max (assembly GCF_000004515.6). NCBI lineage: Eukaryota > Viridiplantae > Streptophyta > Magnoliopsida > Fabales > Fabaceae > Glycine > Glycine max. Next base: position 8,085,390 of record NC_038243.2, on the reverse strand, counting down.
TTAATTTCTCAAGATATAAAAATTTAGGAAATTAACCTGTTTTAATAAATGTGCCTTCGTATGCATAAACTTAAATATTGAATTTTTATTCACATACTTACTTAAGAGACCTGAGTGTTTATCAACAATACCATAAGATGTTAGTGTGTTTTCTAACTAACCAAATGCCAATAACTAGCATACTCTAATACTAGAAGTAGAAGGTTCCTTGCTATGTGAAATGAAAGTATGAAAGATGACCATTATATGCAACCAAATCCTTGCATATATATGTATATTGTTTCCTATAAGTTGAAAACGTTGTTTCCTATAATCAGATTACAACAAAGGGGAAAAACTGAATATTATTTGTTATGGGGAGATTCGAAATAGTGGGGCATCTGTTAAAGGGTAGTGGTAAATCTCAGTTCGTTTGAAAAATGAAATTTCCTATAAATTTGTAAATTCATAGGTGTGTTTTCTTTTATCTTGCTTGAAAGAGAGACCTGTCTGTTCCTTTTAATGTGACAATGGGGTCAATATGATGAGTCACTTTATGAAATGCCATTAAATATGCTTGACCTAATCACAGGCTGTCCTTGAACCCTAATTAAATGAATACTTATGTCCTGGTTGAGGCATAGAACAAGTCAACCAACTTCTAACATTAATATTTTTCATTGCATGTTGGATGCGAAAAGCCTTTACAGGCCATGTGAATTTATATATGGAGGGGCCATTCAATTTACGTCACTATCCATTCGGTGGTGGGATATGCCCTGCTTGTGTTGCAATTTTTTCTCATTTTCCCTTTCATCCAAGGGCAATTGGAAGTTGTATGCTTTTACTTTCCACTTTTTCCCTTCCCCTAACACAAAGGGTATCGCGAATTAATTCAATGCCAAACCCACCGAGGTATATAGAACTTTCATCTAACTTGCCATGGTTTCCATAGTGGAGGAAGTGATCCAAGGACCAAAGTTGCCCTCTACATCTAGAAATTTTGAAAAGGGAAATTCTTTTCATGCATATATTTAAATGGTCTATAAGAAATTGATTCATATATAGAAGATCAAGTTTGTTTTATGAGTCCAGCTAATTTTTTTTTAACTGGTCCAATATGTGGGTACTAATGTGTAAGAAAAAGGTTAAAAGAGAAATAGGGATGTGGCTCACCAATTCCCTAAAGACATTATTAAGAAAATAATAATAAAGTTTTATAAAAAAATCACATTGAAAATAAATTAAAAATCATGATAGTGTGCATTAATTATATTTTTTATAAAAAAAAAATTCTACTCTTGATTCCCGGCCCTTAAAATATCCTCAGTCAGTTGAGACACCTATCAGCAAACACGTTAAAGCAAATACATTTAAAGCGCTACTAGCAACCGCTGGTGCATTTTTCTCACAAGTGCAAACAAATTTATTAGATGCCACCTCTCTTTTTCCCTAATATGATGGAAAAGTAGCTATGTATCTTTCTATTCAACTCCGTGTCTCTCTTCAAGAACAAATAAATAACAAGAGGAAAATAATGGACGGAATGCACCATGGAATTAGAAAGAAGTTGCCATGAAAGCTGCGAGCTCTTTGATGAGAAGCAAATATTGAACCCAGTCCAAGTGTCTCTTGTAATTGCAGTTCATTATCTCAACATAAAAAAATTGACATTATATGTGACATTATAAACAATTATTTTTATCTTTTTTACACGTGTAAAAAATATATCCTACAAGTTGTCCCAATTTTAATTGTGTGGAAAATTTTCCTTGTAACTATAAGGTCTCTTGTAAGAATGAATACCCCAAGAATTACTTGGGCTAGAGATGTTATCCGAATTTATGAACAAATCACATCAATGGGCTTCAAAGTGATAAGCCAGAAACAGTAGAGCTTCATTTGAGTTGGCTCTTGGTCGTTCGAAACAACAGTTTCACTTTCATCTTGCATTTACATTTATGTGAGACAGTTTCAGTGGACAACACCCGAGGAAGGCAGGTGATGAAAGGGGTAGAGCACAGAAGAGGCGCAACCAACAAAAAGCAAAAGACAAAAGCATTTTTTTGTCATTAAAGTCAAAAGCCATTTGAATAAAAAAAGCATGTTTCAATTGACAAACTTTAATTTAGGATTTTGATTTTGTAAATTAATCTTGTTTAAAAATAAATTTAAAGTGAAGTAATTTATATGTAAATACTTTTTTTCATCTAAAAAAAGTAGTTTTAGAATAATAAAAAAGCAACTTGTGTTGTTTAAGGCCGAAAGTAAGTTTTGGTTGAGCCAATATGGTAACAAGAAACTAAAGAAGTGTGTTCAAACACGAGGGAAAAGCAACTTTGAAAGTTAGCTTGACGAGGCACAATGCGAAGGAAACTTGTAACTGAACGGGCTTTCCTTTCCACAAGCTTAACAGTGTTTATGTTCACAATTCCATAGGGGGGAAAGTGTGCATTAATTAAACAGATATGAATTCAAATCTGAATTATTGTGACGAAGGGTGCACATGGGGGGCAATCTTAAACATACTGCTAATCAAGTGAAAAAGAAGGCTTCACACAAAATTAAATAAATGAAATCTTTAATGATTCTTGGGATGGCTATTCAGGTCCCACCACCATGACCTGAATTGGGTCCTCTAAACTATAGATAATGGAGGTGACCTAGATAGAAGATTGAGGATAACAACCATAATTAGATGCTTAACTCCGGCTTAAATTATTAAGTTCTTAAAATAAAATATTCAAAGCAACATCTTACTAATTCCATAACCCCTCCTCCACGTAGTATGTTGTAAAGGAATTATCATTGAAAATATTGTTTTGCTAAGCCAGTGGTTATGGCTAAAACCATATTTAAAATCCAAAAAAAGATATGGGGGTTTGGAGGTCTCTATCGAAGTTGAAACTAACATATAATTGATCATATGAGAAAAGAAGTTTATGTCATTAGCATGGAGTCACATCACTTAAATGCAGAGAGATTTGGTAAGTGAAGCAAAAGCACACAACATTCTCATGGCAGAGGAACACATTTTGGGACACTGATACGAGAAAGGAATTACCTCAATTCAGAAAATCAATACATGTAAAATGTTCATAAATTATACTATAAAGAAACAAAATTAAAGCAACAAAAAAAAAAGTATGATATAAGAGACACAATAACAATAAACTCCACAAACATGCAGCAGCAGCAGCAACAGAAAGTGTCACTACTGTCTATGCAACCCTGAATTATGGTCTCCAAATTCATCCCTATACATACACATTTCTCTGCAACCTACTCTTTCTCAGCCATTTTTATTTCACAACTCTGAATATCCATAACAATTCAAATCAATATGGAGAGACTTTCTCCTCTTACCTCAATCCACTGTAACAACCTCTTCTCTGTTTTCCCATATTACAACAAACATGTATGCAGCCTTACACAAACCCTTCTCGATTTCTCAGGTTTTATTTTTCGCGACGAGAGTCGCGTACATGACCTGGCTGGCACAGGAAGAAGAGGGCACAGAAGAAATGGCCACCAATAATAATAAAAGTATGAACTGAACTTGAAT